>NW_025049074.1:0-28750 GCF_019279795.1 Protopterus annectens | reverse complement strand
GGCCTGACTCTAGCTGGCTGCCTTCACAAGGGTGCACAGCCACAACCTCATTTATGGCTTGTATCACTGCAGCCTGTTGCAGTTCATTAACAGCAGGCTGCATTTATATATATATTTTGATGTTTTGCTATGGATTTCATTGAAATCCATAGTATTTACTTGAAGTCCTTGAGATCAATAAAACATAAACTGAGGATTTCAGAAACAGAGTCAGTGTGGCAGTTTGCTGCATTTAAGTTGCATTGTTATTGCACACAGTGTGTTTTGGAATCAGACCTGCATGCATGGAACACTGATTATCCTACAATGAATATCTAAGTACTTGGGCTGCCTTCAGCATGTCTTTTGAAATCGTGTCCACAGTAGGTGTGTTGAAGTTTTCCTTTGGCTTGCTGTTCTGTCCATAAATAGCTTCCAGGAACTTTAAGGAATTTGTCCCTGTGTGTTCTTCCACATGCAAACTTCACTTTTCATACATGTCCTGACAAAATAATTACTGAAGTGTAAGCAAGTTAGTAAAGAGAAGATGTCAAAGATAACATTTATTTTCAGTATATGATCATCATAGGCATTAGACCGATTTGCCAATGCTGATATATTAAACTGTATATGTGACAGCCCTGCACTCACCCAGTAATCAAGGAGCCTCAGTCCTCACCACTAGCACATAGTGAGGGACATACACATTGGGAGTACATGCAGTAAAGTGCAATTTCCATGAAGCACACAGAGATCACAGTCAGTCTGGGGCTGGTTTCTTCCTCTTTCTTCAGATCCCCAATAAGACTCCCCATTAGCACAGCTGTAGGGTTAAGATCTCAGCTAAGTGGCCAAGCTAAGACCTCCAGCACCCTCTCTGTCCAACCAGTGCTTCATGTCCCTGCCTAAGTAGCTCACACACACACACACACACACACACACACACACACACACACACACACACACAGTCACACACACACACACACACGCACTTTGAGATTTGATTGATATACAAGCACACACACACACACACACACACACACACACACACACACACACACACACACACACACACACACACACACACACACACACACCTGGGAAAGGCTGACACAGTGTTTACTAGCTATGCCCCCTACTGCCCAGACTACAAGGTAGTACCAGCTGCCACCAGCCACTCTTACTTTTCAGCTGATTATAAGGCCTTCACAAAAGGGTGTCAAATCCTACTGTGTAATTTTACTGTTATCCAAATGGTAAGGGTGACCAACACTTTCAAGGCTATTTGAAGTGGCCTGCACAGTGTCACCAAATACATATGCAAGTACTATAAGAGCTTAAATATCTCAAAACAAACCAGACACAATTAAAAAGGTGTAAATATATTTAATAATAAATAATAAAAGATCAACACAATACTCAACACTGTAACTACAGAGTTCAGAATCACAAGAAATATTTTAAAACAACATTGCCGAACAGTCTCAAATAAATACAGAAAACATCTAAACTAACCTTTAATATATTCCTGCCTATATCTAACAGATATTATGCCCTAAATAACTTGCTTACAGAGCAAGGCAAATGTAGTGCTGATGATGAGTGGATGTTGTCAGATCCTAAGACAAATGCAAAATGTCCACTCTCCCTCTCTGAGAGAGTTCTTAAATTAATATCACATATTACTGCCAGGGTAGCCTGGATGACATCACTCTTTGTCACATGCCTTCAGTTCCCTGCCTAACAGAAACTTAAAAATATTTAACATTTCTATGTGAAAAATACATATCTCTCAGATGTTTGCTCAGAGCTGGAAGTCGTAAAACAATTAAACACCTTTACATTTGAAACCTAGTAATTATTTCTGTTTCAAGACAATAGGAAAACCTCTAGCACTAGACATTGTGTCTGCTTACTGAGAGATAACACAATCATAAAAAACTTTACTCCAACTTATTTTCTTGAGGGTTTGCAAGTTAACCCTGTATGTTCCAGTTTCTACTATTAACACATACATTTGCACAGGTATATAGTTTATATACATTTCTGTTGTTTTGCAGTATGGTACACTGTGGTACATTCTTGAAGCTCAGTACATAACATACAGATCAACACACACTTCTGCACCAGTAGTTTAATATACGCATAACATATAGTTCTCTTACATTTGTAAGACAAGCATATGAAACATATCAATATTCACAAATGACAAATAATTATTTATAAAATTCCAGATAGCTGGGCTGGCAGTGTCACGTTTCTCCCCTCCCCAAAAACTCAAGCTAGTTTTTCAAGTGACCCTTGAGCAACATTGGTTGAGAGGGTGAACTTATATGGAAATAAGTTACCTCATTCCCTGTCTTGAGAGCCCATCTATGTTGGCATTGCTAACCCTACTGCGGTGCTGCACTGTCATATCATATGCTTACAACCCTAGGCTCTACCTTAGTAACTTGGCATTTTACTGGCTAGCTCTATGTAGCCATGTTAAGGGATTGTGGTCTGCAACTACAGTGAATTTCCTTCCATACAGATAAGGCTGAAGTTTCTGCAGTGCCCGCACTATGGCTAGGCATTCCTTTTCTACAGCTGCATAGCATTCCTCTCTGGGTTGGAGCCTATGATGGAGATAAACCACCAAGTGGTCTTCTTCTTCTTAAGAAACCTGGCTAAGTACAGTCCCCGCCCCATGATTTGAAGCATCCACCTGCACAACAAATTATTTGCTGTAATCTGGACTGGCTAACACTGGGGGTCCTCCCAAAGCTCCTTTAAGCTTCTGTAATGCCTGCTCACATGCTGGGGACCACACTACCTTATCTGGCCTGTTTTTCCTTGTCAGATTTATGAGGGGAGCAGCTATGGTACTATAGTTGGGGACAAACTTTCTGTAGTACTCTGCTGTCCTTAAGAATGCCCTCACTCACCTTTTGGTAACAGGGGCAGGCCATGCCTGAATTGTTTCTACTTTGGCAGGTTCTAGCCTGATCTTACCACTCCCCACTCTATGTCCCAGATAGGAGATCTCTGCCATACCCACCTGTCATTTGCTGGGCTTAATGGTCAACCCTGCTCTCTGTAGCCTGTCCAGCACCTTCCTGACATGCTGAAGGTGCTCTTGCCAGGAATAGCTGTAGATGGCAATATCATTTAGGTAAGCAAGGGCAAAATTTCCTGGTCCTGCTAGGATATGATCTACCAGCCTCTGGAGGGTCGCTGGGGCATTTTTCATCCCAAAGGGCATGTTTGTGAACTCGTATAATCTGAAAGGAGTCACAAAGAGTGACCTCTCTCTATCACTGGGAGTCAAGAGCACCTGCTAGTAACCCTTGGTAAGATCAATGGTGGTAAGATACTTAGCCCCACCCAGCTGCTCTAGGGCTTCATCTGTCCTAGGCATGGTGTAAGAATCTGACTTTGTGTGACTATTTAATTTCCTGTAGTCCACACAGAACCTGGTGCTGTCATACTTCTTTGATACCAGCACCATTGGGGAGGCCCAGGGACTGCTGGACTCCTGAATTACCCAATTCCAACATTTCCTGTATTTCCTCCCTTAGAGCCTGTTTGACTCTCTCAGGCACCCTATAAGGGGCCTGCTTAATAGGCTTTTGGGGTCATCTATCCATATGATGCTGCACCTGGTGGGTGCACCCTGGTTTCCCAGTGAACATGTCCCCAAACTCCTGTAGCACTGCTCTGATTTCACAAACCTAGGTAGGGGATAGCCACTGGCACATTGCTACCCCTTCCACTGAGGTGTCAGCCCAAGCCTCAATGAGGAGATCAGTCACCAGATCCCCCTCAGACTCCTCCTGTCAACCACTGCAAATTCTCAGCACGAGGGCCTACCTATCATGATAAGGTTTCATCATGTTAACATGCTGCAATTTATGCCCCTGCCTCCTGCCTAGCAGTTCTACCATGTAGATAACATTACTTAGCTTTCTTACCACCTTGTAGGGTCCCTCCCAAGCTGCCTACAGCTTTTTGTGTCTGACAGGAATGAGAACCATTACCTGCTGCCCCACATCATACTCTCTAGCTTGAGCATTCCTGTCTTACCAGACCTGTTTCTGCTGTTGAGCTTCTGCCAGATTCTCCTGGACCAAGCCCATGAGTTCCCTGAGCCTTGTCCTGAGGTTTAGGACCTATGCCACAACAGACTCCTTGTGGAATTCACACTCACCCTTCCACTTATCTCATATCAAATCTAGAGGTCCCCTTACCCTATGCCCATATAGCAACTCAAAGGGTGAAAATCCTGTTGATTCTTGGGGCACCTCTCTGTAAGCAAAGAGATGGGGCAAATATTTGTTCCATTCCCTCTTAAACTGGTCTACAAATGCCTGTAGCATGGACTTGAGTGTAGAGTTTAACCTCTTAACTAGACCATTTGTCTGGGGATGGTAGGGGGTGGTCTTTAGGTGTTTCACCCCACAGTACTTCCACAGACAAGCCAGCAGGTCTGACATGAAATTGGAACTTCTGGCAGTCAGTATGTCTCTTGGGAAACCTATCCTGCTGAAAATCTCTAACAAAGCATTTGCCACTTTTCTGCCTCAATGGAGCACAGAGCCACTGCCTCAGGGTATCTGGTAGCATAATCTACTGCCACTAGGGTATACGTTTTCCCTGCGGAATGTGGGGTACTCAGACACCCCATAATATCCACAGCTACACTCTGAAATGGCTCTGCAATCACAGGCAAAGGCATCAAAGGAGCTTTTACCTTGTCTCCTGCCTTGCCTACCTTTTGGCACTGCTCACAGGTCCTGTAGTACCCTGTTACATCTCTGGAAATCCCAGGCCAATAGAAGTTCTGCATAATACATCTCTTTGTACGTTTTATGCCCATATGACCTGCAAAGGGAATATCATGGACTATGGCTAGAAGTGTCGGATGGTAGGGTCTGGGCACTACCAACTGCTGTAATTCTTTCACCCTCTAGCCTTCCCTCATGGGTCCACTCTCTGTACAGTAACCCTTTGCCCCAGTATACAGATTCCCCCCTTCCCTTGAGAATCACATGCCTCATTAACTACCTCCCTCAGGCCTTGTAATGTAGGGTCTGAGAGGTGATCATATCTCAGTTCTGTCTTAGTAACCCTTCCCAGCTCCCCTTCCACAGGAAGTCTGGCATCCTCTGACAGTGGTGCCTCACTGTCAGCCTTGGTACTACTACTACTCACCTCTGCCTTTGCAGTCACTCTGTCCAAGAGAACATCAGTATCCACAAGTAGCTGTGGTTCACCTTCAGTCTCACTGCTGCAGGGTAGCTCCCTCCCTGTAGTAACCACCTCACCAGTCCTGGCTGCAAGTGTGTGGTCTGTCTGGGTCTCACCCAGGCTACCAGACCCACATGCTTGTCTCCAATCCTGACTGCATGTAACTATGCTCACACAGTACTGCATTATCAAAGTCATTGTCTATCAGAACATCTACAGGGATATCTTCAAACACACCTACTTGCCGGCTTCTTTTTCCACCCTCCCAGTCAAGGTGAACCCTAGCCGAAGGTATTTGGAATGGGGTCCCCCCTAAAGCTCTGACTGGAGTAGACTGCCCATGCAAGTAATGCTCCTCTGTAACCATTTCAGGCTTCACAATGGTTAGGTCAGAGGCTGTGTCTCTCTTAGCCATGGCCTCTTTCCCATTCAGTAAGATGAGATATAACCTCTTGTGGTAGTTTGGTGCCCTTGTTGTCTCAAGACAACCTACTGTTGGCATTTTGTCATTCCCACTTACTGGGTCTCTCACCTTTTGTTCCCCACCTTGCCTCCTTGGACATCTATATGCTACATGGCCCCACTGGTTGCATTTAAAACATTTAACCCAAACATTTAACCCAACAAAATGAACTTATTGTAAAGCCGTCAGACAAAGGCAATAAAATTGTTATTATGCACTATACGCAATACATAAAAATGTGTATGGATCTATTAAGAGATGTATCAGTTTATAAGGAAACAACTAGTGAAGTAGTAACTCGGGCAAACGAAAATTATGTACAGTTGATTAAAAAGGGCTTGAGATTAAACTATTGGAGTGAACAAGATGTAGAAAGTAAGTTAGACATAAAAGAGAGTGATCCTGCATATTTCTACTGTTTGCCAAAAGTACATAAAAATACAGATATTCCCCCAGGGAGACCGATAGTTTCGGCTAGGAATTATTTTCTACATAAGTTGGGGATAATTCTACATCAAGTATTGTTGAAGGAAGTTATTAAACTACCATCATATATACAGGATTCATTTGATTTCTTGTATAAAATAAAAGATGTGGTTTGGAATGAAAATATGTATTGGTTGACAATGGATGTGAGTAGTCTCTATACAAATATTAAAAATGAATATGGCATAGAAGCATTATTAAAACAGATGGGAGATTTTCCTTTAACACATTATATTATAGAATTAGTAAAATTTTGCCTAGAGAATAATTACTTTATTTTTAATAATACTATCTATCATCAAATACAGGGCACAGCCATGGGTGCAGCATTTGCACCCATGTATGCGAATATTTTTATGGGCATGGTAGAATCAGAATGCATCTATACACATACTTTTGTAAAACAACATGTCATGTATTATTTTAGATTTATAGATGACTTGATTTTTTTATGTAAGGGAGGAAAAATGGAAAGTAATAACTTTGTTCAAGACATGCAAAAAAACAGAATTAATTTAAAATTTGATGGGATACAAAGTGGTAATATTGTTTCTTTTCTAGATGTGAATTTAAAAGGAATATTAGGTGAACATGTAGTCACTGGGATACATAGAAAATTTGATAGTATTAATCAATTTTTGATGGGTACTGGTTGCCATCCTAAACATGTTATAGAAGCAATACCCTACAGTGAGTTATTGAGAATTTCTTGAATATGTAATGAAGAGGAAGAATTTCTTGAAGAGGTAGATAAAACATGTGAAATGTTTAAAAATAGGAAGTATGATAAACAGTTGGTTAATATGAGTAAAATAAAAGGTATAATAGGTATCCTCAGAGATATATAAAATATAAATGTGAGGCAAATAAAAAGATGGAGACAGTTAAAATAGTAATAATGACATCTATATGGTATCTGTATATAATATATGCAGTGAAGATATAAAAAGATGTATTTTATATTTCTGGAAGTTTTTACAGAATTTTGTAGAGTTAAAAGATGTGACTAATAAAATGCTAAAATTTAGTTATAAGAGAGGAAGGAATATTAGAGATATAGTTGTACATACAAAGTTTGAATTACCAACACAGAATTAAGTTAAATCTGTTCAAAGTATAGATACTAAAGAGTGTGGAAAATGTAAGATTTGTACTCATGTGGAGAATGTCTTCCCTTACATAAATGGAATTAGTTTTAAACCAAAAGGGCATTTTAGCTGTACTACTGAACAAGTGATTTATAATATTAGATGTAGATGTAAAAAATATTATGTGGGTCAAACAAAAAGGATGTTTAAAATCAGAATTATGGAGCATTTGAGAGACATTAAAAATAAAAAAATAGAAAGTCCATTAGCGCATTTCATTGAATATCATAATTCTGAATGTGATAGTTTTAGAGCATCTATTTTAGAACAAATTATAAGAAAAGAAGCTAGTGAGGATAAGATTACATATGAAGTTTTGAAAAAATAATTGATTTTTATTCTGAAATATCAGACCCTGATTCCTAAGGGGCTGAATACTGAATGCTGCTGGAAAAGTGTTATTTAATTGTTTAATTGTATAATTGTTTTAGCACTTGATTATTTAGTTTTAATTGTGTAATGAGAAAATGAAGGTGTGTATAAATGTTAACTGTTTTTTCATTGTGAGATACTCCTTGAAGGCTTTCTGAAGCTGAGGAGCTAGAGATTCTATTGGTAATAAATCATTTGGATATACTGGCTGCTGTTGTTTTTCTGGATATATTTGCATTTTGGTGCTTGAGTTGTTCCTATAATATCTTCAAACACACCTACTTGCCGGCTTCTTTTTCCACCCTCCCAGTCAAGGTGAACCCTAGCCGAAGGTATTTGGAATGGGGTCCCCCCTAAAGCTCTGACTGGAGTAGACTGCCCATGCAAGTAATGCTCCTCTGTAACCATTTCAGGCTTCACAATGGTTAGGTCAGAGGCTGTGTCTCTCTTAGCCATGGCCTCTTTCCCATTCAGTAAGATGAGATATAACCTCTTGTGGTAGTTTAAGTGCCCTTGTTGTCTCAAGACAACCTACTGTTGGCATTTTGTCATTCCCACTTACTGGGTCTCCCACCTTTTGTTCCCCACCTTGCCTCCTTGGACATCTATATGCTACATGGCCCCACTGGTTGCATTTAAAACATTTAACCCAAACATTTAACCCAACAAAATGAACTTATTGTAAAGTCAGACAAAGGCAATAAAATTGTTATTACACTACTCATAATACATAAAATGTGTATGGATCTATTAAGAGATGTATCAGTTTATAAAGGAAACAACTAGTGAAGTAGTAACTCGGGCAAAAGAAAATTATGCACAGTTGATTAAAAAGGGCTTGAGATTAAACTATTGGACTGAACAAGATGTAGAAAGTAAGTTAGACATAAAAAAGAGAGTGATCCTGCATATTTCTACTGCTTGCCGAAAGTACATAAAAACACAGATATTCCCCCAGGGAGACCGATAGTTTCGGCTAGGAATTATTTTCTACATAATTTGGGGATAATTCTACATCAAGTATTGTTGAAGGAAGTTATTAAACTACCATCATATATACAGGATTCATTTGATTTCTTGTATAAAATAAAAGATGTGGTTTGGAATGAAAATATGTATTGGTTGACAATGGATGTGAGTAGTCTCTATACAAATATTAAAAATGAATATGGCATAGAAGCATTATTAAAACAGATGGGAGATTTTCCTTTAACACATTATATTATAGAATTAGTAAAATTTTGCCTAGAGAATAATTACTTTATTTTTAATAATACTATCTATCATCAAATACAGGGGCACAGCCATGGGTGCAGCATTTGCACCCATGTATGTAATATTTTATGGGCATGGTAGAATCAGAATGCATCTATACACATACTTTGTAAAACAACATGTCATGTATTATTTTAGATTTATAGATGACTTGATTTTTTATGTAAGGGAGGAAAATGGAAAGTAATAACTTTGTTCAAGACATGCAAAAACAGATTTAATTTAAAATTTGATGGGATACAAAGTGGTAATATTGTTTCTTTTCTAGATGTGAATTTAAAAGGAATATTAGGTGAACATGTAGTCACTGGGATACATAGAAAATTTGATAGTATTAATCAATTTTTGATGGGTACTGGTTGCCATCCTAAACATGTTATAGAAGCAATACCCTACAGTGAGTTATTGAGAATTTCTTGAATATGTAATGAAGAGGAAGAATTTCTTGAAGAGGTAGATAAAACATGTGAAATGTTTAAAAATAGGAAGTATGATAAACAGTTGGTTAATATGAGTAAAATAAAAGGTATAATAGGTATCCTCAGAGATATATAAAATATAAATGTGAGGCAAATAAAAAGATGGAGACAGTTAAAATAGTAATAATGACATCTATATGGTATCTGTATATAATATATGCAGTGAAGATATAAAAAGATGTATTTTATATTTCTGGAAGTTTTTACAGAATTTTGTAGAGTTAAAAGATGTGACTAATAAAATGCTAAAATTTAGTTATAAGAGAGGAAGGAATATTAGAGATATAGTTGTACATACAAAGTTTGAATTACCAACACAGAATTAAGTTAAATCTGTTCAAAGTATAGATACTAAAGAGTGTGGAAAATGTAAGATTTGTACTCATGTGGAGAATGTCTTCCCTTACATAAATGGAATTAGTTTTAAACCAAAAGGGCATTTTAGCTGTACTACTGAACAAGTGATTTATAATATTAGATGTAGATGTAAAAAATATTATGTGGGTCAAACAAAAAGGATGTTTAAAATCAGAATTATGGAGCATTTGAGAGACATTAAAAATAAAAAAATAGAAAGTCCATTAGCGCATTTCATTGAATATCATAATTCTGAATGTGATAGTTTTAGAGCATCTATTTTAGAACAAATTATAAGAAAAGAAGCTAGTGAGGATAAGATTACATATGAAGTTTTGAAAAAATAATTGATTTTTATTCTGAAATATCAGACCCTGATTCCTAAGGGGCTGAATACTGAATGCTGCTGGAAAAGTGTTATTTAATTGTTTAATTGTATAATTGTTTTTTAGCACTTGATTATTTAGTTTTAATTGTGTAATGAGAAAATGAAGGTGTGTATAAATGTTAACTGTTTTTTCATTGTGAGATACTCCTTGAAGGCTTTCTGAAGCTGAGGAGCTAGAGATTCTATTGGTAATAAATCATTTGGATATACTGGCTGCTGTTGTTTTTCTGGATATATTTGCATTTTGGTGCTTGAGTTGTTCCTATAATATCTTCAAACACACCTACTTGCCGGCTTCTTTTTCCACCCTCCCAGTCAAGGTGAACCCTAGCCAAAGGTATTTGGAATGGGGTCCCCCCTAAAGCTCTGACTGGAGTAGACTGCCAATGCAAGTAATGCTCCTCTGTAACCATTTCAAGCTTCACAATGGTTAGGTCAGAGGCTGTGTCTCTCTTAGCCATGGCCTCTTTCCCATTCAGTAAGATGAGATATAACCTCTTGTGGTAGTTTGGTGCCCTTGTTGTCTCAAGACAACCTACTGTTGGCATTTTGTCATTCCCACTTACTGGGTCTCCCACCTTTTGTTCCCCACCTTGCCTCCTTGGACATCTATATGCTACATGGCCCCACTGGTTGCATTTAAAACATTTAACCCATGGTCCTGGACATGTACCTGGACTAGTGGCTTCCCCTACTACTTGTGGACTCTGTTGAGGCAGTCTGGGCTGCCCACCATGGTTTCCCTTAGACCCATCAGGAGCACTGGGTGTCCCTTTCCTGTGCAGAGATGCCCTGCTTGCTAGGTATATGTCTCCATTCTTCTCTAACTCATCTGCAGCATTGTCTATCAGCTAACCAGATTCTCATGTCCTCAGGCAATGTGCTAAGGGCCTGTTCCCTCACCAAAAGGTTTGCCAACTCTTCAGAAGTGGTGACATGACATCCACTCACCAATCTATGAAAATAAGTGCTTAGTTCAGCAACATATTCACACATACTTTCATCTGCCTTGCGTCTGTGCTAATGAAACTTTTTCCTATAAGCTTCCGGTGTTAACTTAAAATATTCTAGAAAACAGTTCTTTAGAACATTATAATTTAAACAATCGGCATCAGATAGTCTATAAAGAATAGTTACAACTTTGCCATGCAGTAAGTGGGTCAGGAACCATACCCAGAGCCCTTGGTCAACATTATAATGTTTACATACTCTCTCAAACATATGAATGAAACTATCAAAATTACCCCCCTCTGTAAATTGTGGAAGAAATTTACTGACATTTGTTGCTTCTGGGGTTCAGATACTCCCTTCCCCATTACCTCCATGACTCTGGCAAAGAGTCAACCTCTCCTTTTAATGTTGCCTCTGCCTCTCTTTCTCTTCAGTCTGCAGATGTCTCAGTCTCTCTGCTGCTTTTATTTCCAAATACTTGGCCTCCAACTCAGGACTCTTTAACTCCAGATGGATTTTTAAGTCCTCTGTGGAAAGTTTGAGCTGTCCATTTTCTGAGAGTTGTACATCTCCACAGCCAGTCTGATTGTCCTCCTGGTTGCTATTCTGTGATGCAGCTGTGACTAAAGCTGCAATCATGTCTGCTTTAGTCAGGTTGGCATGCTCCGGTCCTTTAGCCTGGCATATCTCAGCCTACTGGCTCCTTGTCAGCTTGCTATGCTCCTCTGCTGACATGCTTGCCTGCTCTCCCTGACTAACTAAGCTAACAAAGAAGATAAAACAATTGTGATATGAACTCTGAATGTTCACTGTGTGGCTGATTGAGAGTACAAACACCTTCAATGACCACTGTACACAGGCTACAGGAATTCAGTATCAACACCACTACAAGTCAATTAATATGTGATGTGACTAACTCACCAATGTCAACCAATTAATATGTGATGTGGATATCCCACCACTGCCAAACAATTAATATGTGGTACCCCTGCACTGGCCCAGTAATCAAGGAGCCTCAATCCTCACCACTAGCCCCAGTGATAGATGTACACATTGGGAGGAAGACAAGTGCTCACAGTAAAGCATAATTTCCCTTAAGAGTACACAGAGATCACAGTCAGTCTGTGGCTGGTTTCTCCCTCTTTCTCCAGATCCTCAATAAGACTCCTCACTGGCACAGCTATAGGGTTAAGATCTCAGCCGAGTTGCCAAGCTATGACCTCCATCACCCTCTCTGTCCAACCAGTGCTTTATGTCCCTGCCCAAGTAGCTGACACACACATGCACACTTTGAGATTTGATTGATACACACACACACACACACACACACACACACACACACACACACACACACACACACACACACACACGCACACGCACACACACACACACACACACACACACACCTGGGAAAGGCTGGCACAAGTTTACTAGCTATGCCGCCTTCTGTTCAGACTATAAGGTAGTGCCACCAGCCACTCATATTTATCAGCTACTATAAGGCCCTTACCAAAGGGTGTGTAATCCTACTGTGCAATGTTACTATTATCCAAAATGATGTGTGACCAAGACTTTCAAGGCTATTTGGAGTGGCCTGTACAGTGTCACCAAATACATATGCAAGTACTCTAAGAGCTTAAATATCTCTAAACAAATCAGCCACAATTCAAAGGTTTAAATATATTTAATAGTAAATAATAAAATAACAAGACAATACTCAAACAACACAGTAACTATAGAGTTCAAAATCACAGGAAATATTTTAAAACAACATTGCAGGACAGTCTCAAATAAATACAGAAAACATCTAAACTAATCTTTACTATATTCCTAACTATATGTAAAATATGCTATGCCCTAAATAACTTACTTGCAGAGCAAGGCAAATGTAGTGCTGATGAGTGGATGTTGTCATTTCCAAAGACAAATACAAAATGCCCAATCTCCCTCTCTGAGAGAGTTCTTAAATTGATTGCAAGGCCATGGAAGTAATCATCGTGGACCTTATCAACAAAGACATTGGTAACCTCCAAACACTTGACCCTACTCAATCTGGATTTGTCAAAGGGAGATCATGCCTGTTAAACATAGTGGACTTCTTTGAGACAGTCACCAAGGCCCTTGATGAGGGGAAATCTGTGCAGACAGCCTACCTAGACTTGGCCAAGGTTTTTGGCACTATGCTCCAGTCAGGCATAATTGACAAACTCACCCAGCTAAGTAATCAACCCATATATCATTAGATGGATCACTAACTGGCTCACTGATAGAACCCATATAATCAAAAAAGGGGAAATCCACATCCCAACAGCAGACCTATAAGCAGTGGTGTTCCACAGGGATCAGTCTTGGTACCTCTACTGTTTGGAATCTATTTCTCTGACGTGCAAGCTAAAACTAAAGGTATGTGGCTGACAAAGTTTGCTGATGATTGCAAACTGGGAGTGGTCATAGAATCTCCAAACAATGTCAATATCCTACAAGAGGGTCTTACACAATCAAATGGCTGGTGCCAAAGTCATGGCCTTAAGCTCAATGCAAAAAAATGCATTATCATCCCTTTCAGTAAGAGTGATGTTCCTGTTAACTATCACATCAGTAACAACACCCTAAGTATGCACTCAGTGGTGAGAGACGTGGGCACACAGGTTGACAACAACCTTACCTTTGATCACCATGTCTCCACATTAGTAAGAAAGGCATTCCATATTGCTCATCTCATAAATAAGGGCATTGCCTCCCGAAAAAAAAGAAGTTATAACCTCCCTGTATTCTTCCCTCATCGGGCCAATAATTGAGTATAATGCCCCTTTTGGTATCTACCTTTCCAAGTACCTGCAGCAATTAGAGAGACCATAAAAGTTCCTAACAAGGGAAATTCAAGGTCTTCAGCATCTGTTCTATGAGGAACACCGGAAATCACTGTCACTTTATTCTGTTTCATACAGACTCCACAGAGGCCAGGGGTTCCACCTATGTCCCTCTTGGACAGAGGTGATAAGTGCTGATCATAGAAATAAGGGTAAAACTTGGCTAGGCTTCTAAGGGCCCTAGGGTTATTAGCCTAGTAACCTCCTATGATCATATGATTTTATGACACATATATGAAGTGAGAACATTTTTATATGTCTGTTATGTATATACAGCATGGCCCAGGCAAGTCTATGTTGTTGTTAACATGACATACTATACAGATGTGACCCATACATTTAGTTCCATTTTAGATGTGCGTATGTTGTGATGTCATATGTTATCTAAGATGCACTGTTAAAATCATTTGCACAAGTATTTCAAAAATATATTTGCATATGTGTGTAAGGTGTTTTTCATAATGTGAAATATCTGAAGCAGGTTATCTCCACATGTATTATACACTTCCCATATTAAGGTTTATGGCATTGCATATTATTGTTGTAGTGACATCTAATCATATATATGTGTGTGCTGTAATCATTGTAGTCAGATCCTGTGTAACTGGCATGTAATAACTAATATTCCTCACAATCTCCTCAGAGTGATGTGTTGTATTTGTTATGATATATTTCTGCTGTAGATGTTTAGCACTCATGCAAATGTGTTTTACAGACATGTGGTATGCTGATGCTACCAAACATGCACTTGTAACAATCGATACCATCCTGATTTCTCATGTGCTTTATTGCAAATGATAACACTGTTTGTAGAGGTTTAACATTTTACTAGGCATGCTCAGTCATTGATGTGAGTCTACAGATTATTAATTTATGTGTGATTTGAATGTGTCACCACTTCATATGCTCTCAATTCAGCATGTGATGACTGAACATATCTAGATTTTCTTCTTTGTTTTTAAATCACTCTTAACCAGTCGCGTGACCTTTACTCTTCAGTACATCCTTACATATCCCTAAAAGAGCCATAACGGTAATATTTGGTAGGCAATCATTACACCAGTTATGCATGGGGAATGTTAATGTTGTCAATTGCACATATTATAGATTGCTTTGCTCTTTCATGATGAGCACATGTCATGTAATAATACTTATTACAAGGTGCATCTGTCATTGTTCATTTATGTTTTCATACCTTACTACCCCCAGGATTCATGAAGCTCAGCGCAAGGATGGCATTAGCCTTGCGCTGACTGTGCGGCATAAAGATGGTGCAGCAGCACCATGTGCATATTAATAAAGGCATGCTGCCACAATGTCCACATGCATAGGAAATGTGCGCGAGTACAGGGGGCGTGTCTAAGCACTGCACGGAGGCGTGAACATGTCGGCTGCAGACGTGCAACCTAAAATGCTGACTAGTACAGCCTACCTCTAATAGTAATCATTCCTGTCAGTGTCCGTGGATACTGAAATGTATGCAAAGCATACAGGACAGTTTCGCGAACACCCAAAATAAAAAGTAAACACAAAGGCACGTAGCTGAATATTGAGCCCCCGTCCCTCGAGCAAATGACATTTAAAACCCCGTGCCCATATTCCATTGCAGTGTTGATTGTTATATCACGTGGAAGCGAAATGCAGCGTGTTTGCATGCCGCTGCCCTTTGCTAAGCCTAGGCCAGTGGTTAGGGTTACCACCTGTCCCACTTTATGAGGGAAAGTCCCTCTCTGGGCAGTTGTGTCCTTACCAAAAATATTAAAAATGGCAAATGTCCTGCGATTGTAGGACATAATTATGTCCCATATTTTATGTAATAGTTCCATACAATAGTTATTTCTGTATTAAAATACCTAAATGTTACAAGAAACAGAATAAGCAACTAAACTGCTACAAGAATAAGCTTTTACTTAGGCATAAAAGTAAAGTACCTTTCTTTGTACTGACCGTGGGTATGTGTCGGCCTGTAAAATCTGATGTGTCTCCCGAAAATGTCCCACTTTGGCCATTTGAAAAGGTGGCAACCCTACCAATGGTCAGAGCATTCACTCAATATCTGCCCATTTGCAGTCCTAGTCATCCCTGTCTGGACGGCCCAAAGATGAATGGGTATTACCCGGGTCTACCTATCATGCCATGAAAGATAAGTATTTGCGTGTACCTATGTGTGTGAAGTGCAGCATGTGGAAGATCAAATATGCCAGGGTTGTCCTCACAACCATATTGGTACCAGAGATATGTAGAATACACAATGTGTTCTGTTGTCTGTGCCATGGGCCATCAACCAGAGAAGGGATGGATGGTGTGTGTGAAATATGGAGGGGTGACGGGTGTAATCATTTGCCAAAGGGAGACTGGGTCGGATGTACAGTAGGTGAACTGGAGGTATACAATAGAGCAGTGGGTGAATCAGAAAGGAAACCAGAGAACATACATTCACATCCACAATACACCCTGACAGGCCATACTGCAGAACACAATCCCACAAACATATGAACATTAAAATGTGCGATATACATGTACAGAAACGTTACCGGCTCACACTCACATTATGGTTTGGCCTGAACTGAGCCATCCAACCCCAACACACCTGGATACATAATTGAATACTCATCATCCCCTCCACAGCACACCACCACGCCCCCTTGCTGAACATCCACCAAAACCACCCATACTTGGGCTGCTAGCTTGGCGCAGCCATATCTGCACATAGTGCCCCCTAATCACATCTAATAGGCAGTCACACCTTAGGCAGTCTCAGGCTTGCAAACTAGGTATCCCATGCATGCATAACCCTACCATATATTCGAATAGCCAGAAGAATGGGGTCCATTGTTCACAATTTTTGGACATCCCTCCTGGGATAAGTGTCTGTTCTCAAGATTAGACTTTGTGGCATAACACAATGTCCACCCCAGTTGACATCTGGCAGGCGGGCACAAGTCAGATTAGCAGTACCTGACAACAACCCTGCTCAATCTCCACCTGGTCCTGCAGAACCTACGACCTGGGATTAAACACCTGACCGTGATGCACATCTCTCCACATGCATTATCGGGAATATATACCTTTCACATGTTCCCATGAAGCTTCCCCATAGCCATCTTCCAAATAGTACATGTCCACAAATTGTATACCCCGTCCAGGTTCCTCGTCGTAATGATGCACACAACTCCTGTATACAAATGGTACAGGTACATCCTGTATGCGGTTGTTCATATACATGGCCATGTGTAACTACAGATATGTAGTCATATATCTATAAACGTACCTACTTATATTCGCAAAGCTACACATAGGTTCATAGGTTCATAGGTTCATACTAGGCTATCTGCCCGAGGGCATTTACAAGCCTAGCCCATCGTTTTGTGGCTTAGGCCACCCCTTTAGTATGGGGAACTATACCCATTATTTTTCTGTGCCTCTGTCGAGCAGTGACACTGAGGTAATCCCTGGGGTATATCTGCGATCTCCCATCCATTGGTCAAGATTTCTCTTGAACAAGGCCAGCGAGGTGCTCTGCCTCACATGTACCGGGATTTTGTTCCACAGCATAGGGAGTCTTTGGGTGATGAATCTATCCCTCCAGCACGCCCTATTAATAGCCATGTCAAGGTTTAAGTCTCCGCCCTTGTGGCTCTGATGGATCTAGATTTTTGAGGTGAAGCATATTCATCAAATCTGGGTTTGACATGGCCTTGTATGTTAGGCAAAGGTCACCTCTGAGCAATGATGGCGGTGTTTACTGAATAGAGCTGGAGTTCTTTCAGTCGGGCAGCATAGGACAGATTTTGAGACCCTTTATCCTTTTGGTGAGGAACTTTTGTGGCCTCTCCAGCTGCTGCAAGTGTCGGGTCAGATACATTCGAATGGGGCATTGTACTCAATCATTGGTCTGATGAGTGATGAGTAAAGGGAGACTATGACCTCCTTGATCTAGATGAGAATCCCTTCATGATAAGGTGGGCAATGTAGAAGGTCTTCCTAACTACTTTAGCTACATGGGTGTCGAATGACAGACTACTATCAACCTGGGTCCCCAGGTCCCTGATAACTTCTTCTGTGCTCAGTGGATTGCCACCTATTTGGTAGCTAGGGGTAACCTTGTTTTTCCCAAGGGCTATGACTATGCATTTTTGGCATTTAACTTTAGGCCGTGGCTCTGGCACCAGTTATCCGTTTCTGTGAGACCCTTCTGAAGGATATCTGTGTCAGATGTGTTTTCTACTATGGCGCCCAGTTTGCAGTCATCTGCAAACTTTGTCAGCCATAACCCTCCTGTGTTTGCTTGTACTTCGGAAAAGTAGATGCCAAACAAGAGTGGGCCAGGACTGAGCCCTGTGGGACACCACTTGTGACAGGCTTTGAGTCTGACATGGCGCCAGCAGCTCTGACCCTGTGGGTTCTGTCACTCAGCCAGTTTGCAACCCATCTTGTGATGTATGGGTTGACATTTAAGCTGATGAGTTTTTCAATGATACCCGAATGGGGTATTGTATCGAAGGCCTTAGCCAGATCGAGGTAGGCTGTATGGACTGCCTTTCCCTCATCAATGGCTTTGGTGACTGTTTGAAAAAGTCAACCAAGTTTAAAAGGCATGATCTGCCTTTGACAAAGCCAAACTGGGTTGGATCCAAAGTCTGCAAATTCCTATGTCTTTATTTATGAGGTCCATTATGATCCTCTCCATGGCTTTGCAGATAAGGCTTGTCAAGCTAATGGGCGGTAATTTCCAGGGTCGGTGGAGGCACCGCCTTTGTGAAGTGGTACCACAGTTGCAGTCGCCACTCCTGGGTACGTATCCAGAGGTAAGACTTTGATTAAACAGCTGTCCTAGCTGTGGGTTTAATTCCTCATTGAGTTCATGGAGCACACAGCCGGGGACACCATCAGGTCCCATGGATGCTGTGTTTTTGCTTTGGAGAGAGCAGTTCTCACTTGGGCTGGAGATGTTTGGGGGCTGCAATCGTTTGGTATAGATATCTCTCCTTTGGGGAGGGAGAAGTTTGCACTGAACCTGTCAGCCAGTATGTTGGCAATGTCTGTAGGATCAGTAATCTTCACATCATTTTGAACTAGCTCTGAGCATATCTGGGAGTTTCCTCCCAGGTTTCTAACATAGCTAAAGAAGGCCTTATGATTGTCTTTTGAGTCTTTAGCTATTTTTCTCTCGAAATTTGCTTTGGATGATTTTATGAGAGCTCTTAGTTTTTACTTATAGTGATCAAGGGTGTCTTACCTTTTAAGGATTTTGCTCTATCTTGTAGTAGCTTCCTCCTTTGTTGTAGAGTTTGTTTATGGCTGGGGTCCACCAGACTGGATGCTTGCCTTTGGTACAAAGAGTCTTTGTTTTGCTTGGGATTGCCTTATCCATGCAGTCCTGCAGGTGCTGGTAGAAGGCATTTGTAAGTGATTCAGCGGCTTGAGTACTGTTTTCCACTGCCTCGGGGCCTTAAAGGAGACCACACTAGTCTTTAGAAGTGTGAAGTCGGCTTTTGAGAAGTTCTTTACTGTGGTCTTTTTATTTCAGGTGGGGTGGGATGAGGACCTCCAGCGAGATTAGTTTGTGGTCTGATCTCACCAGTGAGGGGTACACCTCCGGTGTTGAACATTGTGCTCCCATGTTCGTGATGATGAGATCAAGTATGTTATCTCCTCTTGTGGGGATGGTGACTAGTTGTTCCATGGCATTTGAGTTTATGAATTCCAGGAACTTTTGGGCTAGGGTGTTTGGGCTTGAGTAGTGTTCCCAGTCTATATTAGGGTAATTGAAGTCACCTAGTATGATGGTGTTTGGTGATACATTTATCCCTCTAGTGTTTTCAGGAAGGCCATGTGAGGTTCCTGAGTTTGTGAGGGTGGCCTGTAACATGCTACAATTTGCAGAGCAGTCTTGCCTATGGTTAATTGCACCTGGATGGTCTCCGATGCATCGTGCGTTGCCACCAGTCTTGAGGTGTGGGTGTCCTTGATGAATATGGATACCCCCCCCTCCTTTCTTGGTATTGTCCAGATTTTGGGGCGGAGCATGATATGAGGTAAAACCTGATAGCCGGGTGCTCTCAGGAGCCTTGAACCAGGTTTCTGTCACAGCACAGACATCGATGTTCTCCATACTGAGAAGGGCCTCGAGTGTGTGCATTTTGAGATTTAGACTTCTGGCATTGAGCAGCATTACCCTTAGTTTTTCCTTTTTGTGTTCTAGGGTGGTATGTTTAGAATTTGAGCCTTGCCTAAAAAGGCACTATGGGGTGGCAAGAGCCTTTGCCAATATCCGAATCCCAGGGTGACAGGTGCAAGCCGTCCCTTGCGAAGCAGCGTGGCTTGTCCAGCATGTCATCCCAGGCAGACAGACACTGGATCCCCTTTGAATGACACCAGTGTTTAAGCCAATTGTTAAAGCTGATCATCTTATCTCTGTATTGTGGCATCATTCTTGGTGAAGGTAGGATACTGCTCAAGGTCAGGGTCATACCTGTCTGGGCTACATAATCAGAGAGCTCCTCAATGTCTCTTTTCATGTAGTCCAAGGAGGTACGTCTCAGGTCGTTTACACCAGCGTGGACAATGACTGAATCATATTTGTACCTGCTGTTGAGAGACCTGAGTGCTTGCGTTATGTGGCGGATTCTAGCGCCCGACAGGCAGCTTACTGTGACCTTCTCCTTACTCAGTCTGGTGAGGGGACGTCAGTGTGTCTGACTATGGAGTCACCAATGACTAGTGTGTCTGGCATTGTGTTTGGCCTTAAGGGCTGTGACTGTTTGACACTCTGACTGTGAGGTCTATGTGTTGCAGGTGTTGTGTTCTGAGGTGGTGGTTGTTTGGGTGTCTGCTTTGGTGGCCTCTGCTGTTTTGGTAGATTTTTGATCAGAGCCTCAGTATGTCTTTGTGTGTTTATGTGTATGATTTGAGGTTGTAATGGTAATATGTGAGACTGGGTCTATAGTGTGTGTGGTAACCTTCTCCTCCTGACTGGTCTTGCCAGTCCTATGTTGAGAGAGCTCAGCCTCCAGTTTGGCCGTGTAGTTGCATCTCTCATGTATTTGTGTTTTGTGGGAGGAGGAGAGGGTTGTCTGTGTACATGAGGCAATTGTAACATTGCCTCAATATTCCCAGGTTCACCAGCTGAGCAGGAGAGGACACTAGCAACTGATCCCTCGACATGCTAGAAGGAATAGACAAAAAACTTTAAAAGATTCGGGGGCGTGGGTGACCGAGAAATGGGGGTTGCCTTTTTGGGGTACTATCTATGACAAGAGTGCCGTATCAAGGTAATAAGTACTGTAGGAGCAAGTGCTACGTTTAACAGATAGAGAATAGTCTACTTGGAGTCAAGTAGAGATGATCTTTTAATTATAGGATACGCTGATTAGATCAGTAGTATAGTTCGAGGAAGGTAGTTTTAAGGGAAAATTTGAAGAGTGGACTTTAGGTAGCCCGAATAGTTTAAACCTGCTTAATCGGCGCTGCCCTAGTGTGCAACAGTAGCAACTCCGCTAATTTCATCGGGCTAAATCGTGCTAAAGCGTGCTTTATAGCAGGGGCTGGAAAAGACAGGAAATGACCCAAATTGGCCAACAAACCACAAGTCACTGCCCTAAACCACTCCTCCGAGGACAAATGAAGGAGTTATGGAAATGACCCTAGTGGCCAATAAAACTACAGTTTCAAGTCAGTAACCACCTCTCCGGGGGCAGGAAGCTGCTCAATGTTAGTCACTGCCACTGATAAACACAGAGACCCTCCTTCAGCCCAAGCAAAATGGCCTCACAGAAACTTTCAAACAGTTCAGGAACAGCAAGCCTGTAACTGAACTTTTAACTCTCAGAAAAGTGGGAAAAAGCAAGATTTTTTTTGTTTTGTTTTTACAGAGATAGCAGAGGTTCACAAGTAATATCAAGTTATAACAGTGCAGTAAATGACCCCACACAAGAGTGCTAGGTCAAGGACAGAAAATATGCAAGTTTTAAGAAAAACGATTTAAAATTAAGTGCAAACAGGAAATTCAGCAAACAGCTTTTGGTTGTGCTCTAAATACAGCTACTAATACAGAAATCAAGTTTAACAAGCCAGAAAATGCTCAAGCTAGGCAGCTATGCAGAAAAACTTAGCAAATAAACAGAGAAAAAATACTTAAAATCTCAAAAGTGGCTCCCTTCTTCTCTCAGCGTTTTCCTCTTGGAGGGTGCTTCACCAACAGCCAACAAGCCTGAAAAGACGCTCAAACCACGAGGCAACTAGGTTTTAAGAGAGGAAGATGAAGGAGTTATGGAAATGACCCCTAGTGGCCAATAAAACTACAGTTTCAAGTCAGTAACCACCTCTCCGGGGGCAGGGAAGCTGCTCAATGTTAGTCACTCCCACTGATAAACACAGAGACCCTCCTTCAGCCCAAGCAAAAATGGCCTCACAGAAACTTTCAAACAGTTCAGGAACAGCAAGCCTGTAACTGAACTAATTTAACACTCAGAAAAGTGGGAAAAAAGCAAGATTTTTTTTTTTGTTCTTGTTTTTACAGAGATAGCAGAGGTTCACAAGTAATATCAAGTTATAACAGTGCAGTAAATGACCCCACACAAGAGTGCTAGGTCAAGGACAGAAAATATGCAAGTTTTAAGAAAAACGATTTAAAATTAAGTGCAAACAGGAAATTCAGCAAACAGCTTTTGGTTGTGCTCTAAATACAGCTACTAATACAGAAATCAAGTTTAACAAGCCAGAAAATGCTCAAGCTAGGCAGCTATGCAGAAAAACTTAGCAAATAAACAGAGAAAAATACTTAAAATCTCAAAGTGGCTTCCTTCTTCTCTCAGCGTTTTTTCCTCTTGGAGGGTGCTTCACCAACAGCCAACAAGCCTGAAAAGATGCTCAAACCACGAGGCAACTAGGTTTTAAGAGAGGAAGATGAAGGAGTTATGGAAATGACCCCTAGTGGCCAATAAAACTACAGTTTCAAGTCAGTAACCACCTCTCCGGGGCAGGGAAGCTGCTCAATGTTAGTCACTCCCACTGATAAACACAGAGACCCTCCTTCAGCCCAAGCAAAAATGGCCTCACAGAAACTTTCAAACAGTTCAGGAACAGCAAGCCTGTAACTGAACTTTAACTCTCAGAAAAGTGGGAAAAAAGCAAGATTTTTTTGTTTTTGTTTTACAGAGATAGCAGAGGTTCACAAGTAATATCAAGTTATAACAGTGCAGTAAATGACCCCACACAAGAGTGCTAGGTCAAGGACAGAAAATATGCAAGTTTTAAGAAAAACGATTTAAAATTAAGTGCAAACAGGAAATTCAGCAAACAGCTTTTGGTTGTGCTCTAAATACAGCTACTAATACAGAAATCAAGTTTAACAAGCCAGAAAATGCTCAAGCTAGGCAGCTATGCAGAAAAACTTAGCAAATAAACAGAGAAAAATACTTAAAATCTCAAAGTGGCTCCTTCTTCTCTCAGCGTTTTTTTCCTCTTGGAGGGTGCTTCACCAACAGCCAACAAGCCTGAAAAGACGCTCAAACCACGAGGCAACTAGGTTTTAAGAGAGGAAGATGAAGGAGTTATGGAAATGACCCCTAGTGGCCAATAAAACTACAGTTTCAAGTCAGTAACCACCTCTCCGGGGCAGGAAGCTGCTCAATGTTAGTCACTGCCACTGATAAACACAGAGACCCTCCCTCAGCCCAAGCAAAATGGCCTCACAGAAACTTTCAAACAGTTCAGGAACAGCAAGCCTGTAACTGAACAGTTTTAACTCTCAGCAAAGTCGGAAAACAGCAAGATTTTTTTTGTTTTTTTTTTTACAGAGATAGCAGAGGTTCACAAGTAATATCAAGTTATAACAGTGCAGTAAATGACCCCACACAAGAGTGCTAGATCAAGGACAGAAAATATGCAAGTTTTAAGAACAAATGTATTTAAAATTAAGTGCAAACAGGAAATTCAGCAAACAGCTTTTGGTTGTGCTCTAAATACAGCTACTAATACAGAAATCAAGTTTAACAAGCCAGAAAATGCTCAAGCTAGGCAGCTATGCAGAAAAACTTAGCAAATAAACAGAGAAAAATACTTAAAATCTCAAAGTGGCTCCTTCTTCTCTCAGCGTTTTTCCTCTTGGAGGGTGCTTCACCAACAGCCAACAAGCCTGAAAAGACGCTCAAACCACGAGGCAACTAGGTTTTAAGAGAGGAAGATGAAGGAGTTATGGAAATGACCCTAGTGGCCAATAAAACTACAGTTTCAAGTCAGTAACCACCTCTCCGGGGCAGGGAAGCTGCTCAATGTTAGTCACTCCCACTGATAAACACAGAGACCCTCCTTCAGCCCAAGCAAAATGGCCTCACAGAAACTTTCAAACAGTTCAGGAACAGCAAGCCTGTAACTGAACTTTTTAACTCTCAGAAAAGTGGGAAAAAAGCAAGATTTTTTTGTTTTTGTTTTTACAGAGATAGCAGAGGTTCACAAGTAATATCAAGTTATAACAGTGCAGTAAATGACCCCACACAAGAGTGCTAGGTCAAGGACAGAAAATATGCAAGTTTTAAGAAAAAACGATTTAAAATTAAGTGCAAACAGGAAATTCAGCAAACAGCTTTTGGTTGTGCTCTAAATACAGCTACTAATACAGAAATCAAGTTTAACAAGCCAGAAAATGCTCAAGCTAGGCAGCTATGCAGAAAAACTTAGCAAATAAACAGAGAAAAATACTTAAAATCTCAAAAGTGGCTCCTTCTTCTCTCAGCGTTTTTCCTCTTGGAGGGTGCTTCACCAACAGCCAACAAGCCTGAAAAGACGCTCAAACCACGAGGCAACTAGGTTTTAAGAGAGGAAGATGAAGGAGTTATGGAAATGACCCCTAGTGGCCAATAAAACTACAGTTTCAAGTCAGTAACCACCTCTCCGGGGGCAGCGAAGCTGCTCAATGTTAGTCACTCCCACTGATAAACACAGAGACCCTCCTTCAGCCCAAGCAAAAATGGCCTCACAGAAACTTTCAAACAGTTCAGGAACAGCAAGCCTGTAACTGAACTTTTAACTCTCAGAAAAGTGGGAAAAAAGCAAGATTTTTTTGTTTTGTTTTTACAGAGATAGCAGAGGTTCACAAGTAATATCAAGTTATAACAGTGCAGTAAATGACCCCACACAAGAGTGCTAGGTCAAGGACAGAAAATATGCAAGTTTTAAGAAAAAAACGATTTAAAATTAAGTGCAAACAGGAAATTCAGCAAACAGCTTTTGGTTGTGCTCTAAATACAGCTACTAATACAGAAATCAAGTTTAACAAGCCAGAAAATGCTCAAGCTAGGCAGCTATGCAGAAAAACTTAGCAAATAAACAGAGAAAAATACTTAAAATCTCAAAAGTGGCTCCCTTCTTCTCTCAGCGTTTTTTCCTCTTGGAGGGTGCTTCACCAACAGCCAACAAGCCTGAAAAGACATCACACATACATGCATATAAGTAGCTGTCAAGTATGTGTCCTATTCATAAATATGTATACTTGCAAATGTATACATACGCCTCTCAGAAACATATGAACAGTAATATGTACTATACATATGTACACCAACCGACTGTCACATATGTTGCCAGTAATGTGGAATGCCCTTAGTAAAGTCATATATCATAATTACTATCCACACAGAATGTATCACGGATGGTTTAGTGGTAGAACCAATGACTATGGTGCTCCTGTTCCCAGGTCCAAGCCATGCAAGGGCTGCTAATTTTATATGATGCCCACAATAATGGCAGTCAGAAATAGAGTGATTATGGCTCCTTAAAGCAGACGTAAGCAGGTATGTGCAACGGTAACTGACGGTCATTCAACAGTATGGGAAATGTAAACAAGGATGTAAACAAGGATGTAGGTGCATATGCATGCAAATGTACAGATATATATAGATATATATATATATATATCGATATATATATATATATATATATATATATATATACACACACATGTAGAATGAACACAATAAGGCAGTCATAACGAATGTGAAGAGAAACAGCAGCGGAACCCCCAATAGTATGTAGTGCTGTCATATCAAGCCACCCAGAGGAGAAGCAGACCTCCTGCATCCCCAACCACAAGTAGGATGCTAACAGTGGCACTAACTGTGTGCACGTGCTAAGTCTGACTTTCAGATAGGTACAGGGCAGTCCCAGTCACCATTCGGACGAGCCAAAACCAGAAGACTAATTGAACACCCTGACCATTATATGAACGTATGTCCCAGGACTATAAGCTTTCGACATCTGAATATACTTGGAGTGAGCCAACATACGTGACATGTCTAGAGCAGTAGGGAGAGGCGCATGTGTAGTGGTGTGGTTTATTTTCAACCAGAGAATGGATGACTGCTGTGTTAGTGATGTTTTGCTGTGCTTGTTCTGGTAACTATGAACGATGAGTATACATGCAAATGAAGCAGCACAGCAATAGTGTAGTGGTTAGAGCATCCACCTATCGAGCAGATGTTGCCAGTTCGACTGCAGCACACATCATTTATGACACGTAATCCGCATATGAGCATATTTTGCTAATTTTATGCTGTATAACGATATAATACCATTGAAATGTGAACTGGGGTGACATATCACAGTAAGAATGCAGAAGGTGTTTGCGTGACTGGAAATGGCAGTTAAAAGGAAAACCGCTGCTGTAAAGTGTTGTACTCACTCTTTGTCCAGTGGCCGTTGTTCTGTCCAGCAACCCAATAAATCGCTTCGGCCAGGCTCGACGCCAGGACCCTACCACTAAGCCATGGCAGTTATACCTAACTCTGATGTTATCACAAACATAGCAGACAGCACAGTCATTCAATAGTACGATCAAAGTAATTAATCATGTAGATGTATATGCATGCATACGTACACATATATATATATATATATATATATATATATATATATATATATATATATATATATAGATATATATAGATATATATATATGTATGTATGTATGTATATATATATATATATATATATATATATATATATATATATATATATATATATATACATATCCACAGAACGAACATGGGCACAAGAAAGCATTCACAACGAGTGCAAAAGAAAACAGCAGCAGAACACCCGTATTATCTAGTGCTTGTCATATCAAGCTGGCCAGAGGTGAGCAAACCCCCTGCATCTCTAACCACAGGTTGGATGCTAATAGTAGAACTAAGTCTGTCCACGTGGTAAGTCTGACTTTCAAATGGGTACAGGGCAGTCCCAGTCCCTAGTCGGACAAGCCTAAAACCAGATGACCATATGAACACCCTGACCATCATATGAACGTATGTGCCAGGAGTATAGGCTTGGGAAGTCGGAATATACTTGAAGTGAGTCAACATGCAGGATGGGCCCAGAGCAGTAGGTAATGGAGCATGTGTAGTGGTGCAGTTTTCTTAACTGGAGAATGGATGCCTGCTGTGTTAGGGAAGTGTTAAGGCATGTGTACGGATAACTATGAATTATGGGTATACATATAAATGAAGCAACATACCAATAGTGTAGTGGTTAGAGCATCCGATTAATGAACAGGCATTCACGGTTCAAGTTCGACTATAGCACATATAATTTTCTATGTGGAATGAATGTCGTCCTGCTGTAAAACCGACATAATAACATGTAAAAGTGAACTTGAGTATCGCATGGGATTTTTAACCAGATCATTTCAATCAAAGTGATACTGTCATAATGAATAAGGCACAAGTAAGCACAAATAAGCGGAAATAAACATATATAACAAACAGTAAGCATATGCGACTGCGCTTGCGCGGGTGTAAGCAGCACCCAGCATAGGAAATGTATATGAGTATGTACAGATGTAATGTATATATATATATATATATATATATATATATATATATACACACACACACACACACACACACACACATATATATATATATATATATATATATATATATATATATACACATATATATATGACGAATGAACTTCGTAACAATAAAGCATAGACAAGGGATGAGAAGGGAATCAACAGCAACTATAGTATCATACAGTGCTGTCAGCGTATGCCATATCACGCTGGCCAGGAGTGAGCAAAGCACTGCTACTCACACCACAGGTAGGATATTACCAGTGATAGTAACATAGTTGAATTGCTAAGTCCACTTTACACACAGAGGGTAGTCCCTGCTGTGACTACCCAAAAATTATTTAGAGCATTTTGCCCTCCTACCATTACAAAAACAAGGGCTGATATGCTCAAAGACAAAATGGTGGGAGAGCCTGAGAATACACAAGGTGGGACAACATATGTGTAGGGCCCCTAACGCTCTGGAGATGGCAATGTTTGGAGGTGTGTCATGGCTGCAATAACAAGTGGATAATGGAAGTTACGTGTGTAAGTTGAACATGGGTGGGGTGGAGGAACTATGGGTATGAAATTATGGATCCAGGTGTGCCAGGGTTGGATGGCCCGCTTCTAACTGGACCGCCCCATGGAGGTCAGCGAGTTCGTAATAGGTATATATGCATACACACATGCAGACATCAATATGTAGAAGTGCATTCTCTGTAACACATGCATTCCATTTGTAGACATAAACAATAGGAATGTGCACATACAAACATTGACAATAGATGGAATAATAGTCTGTGCAGAAGAGGGACAGGACGAAACTGCTAGAACGCAGAGGTGTGTACAGTGTCCAAAGTCAGTGCTGTGCTGTGATAATCAAATTGGCCCCCGGAAAGGTTGGTACAAATTGTCCAAAGTCAAA
>NW_025049073.1:0-28155 GCF_019279795.1 Protopterus annectens | reverse complement strand
ATGTTTCCCTGATGTGTCAGGTTCCCCCCAATGAGAGCCAGTACATTGCATAAGCCACCATTCATCATTCACGTTTGTGTAGAGGGATGACAATGGCGGTGTTCCTTGCAGATGGGATGTCAATGGTGCTCAGGCTTTGCTTGCATACAGTGTGTAATAGAACTGGAAGCATATGCCTGAGTTCATGTAGGATGCAGACAGGAATGTTATCAGGCCTCAAGGGGACTTGTTTTTCTTAACTTTGATTAGGCAGTTTGCACCTGATCCATGATGATGAGGGGAGGGGTGCATGTCTGTGCATTTCCATCTATACTGATGGAGAGCTGGGGGGGGGTGATTTTTGTCCTAAACATGTTTGCAGCAGTTTAGCTGTAGCTATGGTGTGTGTGTATGTGGTGTGATTGACCACCATTACAGGGTGGGTTGGCTTGTTGCCTCTGAGGCTGCAGACATATGTGAAGATGGCCTTGTGATTGCCCTTAGTGGATGTGTCCAATTTGTTCTCATAGGTAGCCTTACAGTAATCCACCTATGACCTAATATGCTCATTCAGACAAAGGCTGATATGATGCCAAGTTGGTACATGATCCTACTTTGCCCTGTACAGCCAATATAGCATCCCATTATGTGCTTTGTGCATTGCTGCTGTCCAGCATAAGGGATTACTCTAATTTGCTGAACACAGGTTTTACAAGTAAGGTATTGCTGAGGCCATACAGCTATACGGGTGGTCATATATCTATTTGTAGTAGGCATGGACACAAGGTCATAACACAGTTGGACATCTCCAATTTCAACGTGCTACCCATGCTTATTCTAGTACCCATGTCTGTGTCAGGGCAATGCAACAACCATTAGCTGTAGAAGTTTAACTCTGTTGAATGCACAGAAACTAAGATTACACGTGTACAACATGTACAACTTATTTACTTGATGTTTTGCATCCCATGTCAGTTGTTATGAGGCAGCTAGATACACCTACCCATACATACATATGCACAGGTAATACATGCTATACATTTCTGTTCTATGTCAGTATGCCACACTGTAATTACACTCTTGCTGCTAAGTCATTCATGTCAACCTGTTAGGGCAGGACATCTGGAGGACACTGCACATACATGGTGGGCTATAGGCCAAAATTAGTGACACTTTCTTCATATTGCTGTAACACACGTATGTCACTTGATAGTACAGTAGCCTTTGCATTCACAGACATACCCTGGAGGATGTCTGATGCTCATATGGCAGGCAGAGAGGAGAAAGGCTAGGAGTATGGTAGTGAGGGTAAGAACTGTTAATGTTGTGAGTAGGACTCATATGGGGACAGAGCTAGCTGTGGTGTACAGCTGTGTATATCAGAGTCGGGTACAAATAGATCTATCATGGTGTATATGGGAGGGGAACTGGTGTAGGTTAACCTGAAAGAACATTATGCCAAGAGTGTTTGTGGAGGTGATAAGAGTGTCGCTTTAAGTGATGTTTTGGAGGCTGGGAATTGATGGTGTAATGATAACAGTTGTTAGTGCATATGCTCTGCTAATTGCGTGTGTGATGGATGAGACAGACATACTTTGGAGTGGTTGGATGAAGTGGTGATGAGTGTACCCAAGGGTAAGAGAGTGGTGACTGGAGCAGATTTCAATGGGCATGTCGGTGAAGGGGACAGGTGGGATGCAGAAGTGATGGGTAGGTATGGTGTTAAGCAAAGGAATGCAGAAGGTGAGATGGTGGAGGAGTTTGCAAAAGAGGTTGGACATGGCTGTGGTGAATATACAGTTTTACAAGACCGAGGGACATAGGGTGACATACAAGAGTGGACGAAGATGCACACAAGTGATTATCTCCTATGCAGATGGGCCTGTTTGAAGGGGATTGGAAACTGTAAAGTGGTGACAGGGAAAGTGTAGTTAGGCAGCATGGAATGTTGGTCTGTGGGATGACGTTGGTGATCAAGAAGAGGGGGAGGAGTGTGAGAGCAGCACCATGGATCAAATGGTGGATACTGAGAAAGGGTGATTGTGAGGTTGAGTTCAGGGAAGACAGGCAGTGGGTGACAGTGAAGAGTTAGCAAATATCTGCGTAACTACATCCGAGCTAGTAAGGGAGATGAGTAAAACAGGGCTTGGTGTGAAAACTGCACAGAGGAAGGAGGACAAGGAGACATGGTGGTGGAATGAGGAAGTACAGGGGAGTATACAGAGAAAGAGGTTGGCTAAGGAGAAGTGGGATTGTCAGACAGTTGAAGAAAGTAGACAGAAGTATCAGGAGATGGGGTGCATGGCAAAGAGAGTGGTGGCAAAGATTGAAAATGGGGCATGTGAATGGTTGTATGTAAGGTTGGACACCAAGGATGGAGAATAGGACCTGTACCAATTGGCTAGACAGAGGCACATAGCTAGCAAGGATGTGCAGCAAATAAGGTTGATAAAGGATAATGGTGGAAATGTACTCACAAGTAAGGAGAGTGTATAGAGCAGATGGAAACAGTACTTTGATGGGCTGTTGAATGAAGAGAATGAGAGAGAGAGAAGGTTAGATGATGTGGGTATGGTAAATCAGAAAGTGCAACAGATTATCATAGAGGAAGTAAGGATAGCTATGAAGAGGTTTAAGAATGAAAAGGCTATTGTCCCAGATGACATACCTGTGAAAGCATGGAGGTGTTTAGGAGAAATTGGCTGTGGTCTTTTTAACCAGATTGTTTACTGTAATCTTGGAAAGTTAGAGGATGCGTGAAGAATGGATAAAATGTGTTTGGGTACTGATTATGAGAATAAGGGTGGTGTGCAGAGCTGTAGTAACTATAGAGGGATAACAGTGATCTGTCAAAGCATGAGGTAATGGTAAAGTGTGGTGGAAGCTAGGATAAGAAGGGAGGTGAGGATTACTGATCAGCAGTATGGTTTCATGCTAGGAAAGAGCTGTACAGATGTGATGTTTGCTCTGAGAGTATTGATGGAGATGTACAGAGAAGGTTGGAAGTAGCTGCATTATGTCTTTGTGGACTTTCATACAGCATATGACAGGATGTTTAGAGAGGAGTTGTGGTATTGTATGACGAGGTCAGGAGTGGTGGAGGAATCTGTAAGAATGCTACAGGATATGTACAAGGCTAGTGTGACAGCGGTGAGTTCTGAGTTGAAGTGACAGGTGCATTTAAGTTGGAGGTGGGAGTAAATCAGGGATCAACTATGAGCCCTTTCTTATTTGCAGTGGGGATGGAGAGATTGACAGACATAATCAGACAGGAGTTCCCGTAGACTGTGCTGTTTGCAGATGACATTGTGGTCTATAGTGAGAGTGGGGAACAGGTTAAGGAGAGCCTGGAAAGGTGGAGGTATGGCCTAAAGAGGGGAGGAATGATGGTCAGCAGGACTAAGACAGAATATATGTGTGTGAATTGGAGGGAAAATAGAGGAATGGTGAGGATGCAGGGAGTACAGTTTGCAAAGGTGGATAGGTTTGAATACTTGGGAACAACACCTCAGAGTAATGGCGAGTGTGTGGGAGAGGTGGAGAAGAGTGTACAGGCAGGATGCGGGTAATGGAGAAGAGCATCAGGAGTGATTTGTGACAGACGAGCACCATTAAGAGTGATAGGGAAGGTCTAGCACAGTTAATGATGTTAAAATTTGCATTGGGTGTGACGAGGGTGGGCAGGATTAGAGATATGTATGTTAGGGGTTTAGCCCAGGTTGGACAGCTTGGTGAGAAAGCCAGAGAGTGGCAGGATTATGTTGGTTTGGACATGCGATGAGGAGGTATGCTGAGTATATTTGATAAAGGATGAGGCTGCCAGGTAAGAGGAAAAGAGGAAGGCCTGAGATAAGGTGTATGTATGTATATATGTGGTGATACCGGACATGCAGGTGGTTGGTGTGACAGAGAAAGATGCAGAGGACTGGAAGACAGGAAGACAGATGATCTGCTGTGGCGACCCCTAACGGGAGCAGCCAAAAGAAAGAGAAGGTGATGTTGTAATGTCAGTGTTCACAGGTTTCCAATTGTTTGCCAGGCATAACACAACTCGATGAAATAACTACAAATATGAGGCACACATGTGGTCAGTGTGCATAACACTGGACAGTTGAATGGTATGAGCTCAGTATATCACTTGCAGTTCAACACACACAGCTGCGACAATATTTCAGTATGCAAATACTCTGTATATGTCCACCACATTTCTGAGACAAACATGTATATCATATTTGTATTCACAATTAACATATGGATATCTGCAGCATCCCAGTAGCTGGCCTAGCAGTGTCACAGTCAGTATTGTTCAACACACACTCCAGTAGTGGTCATATGTGAGCCATCCTTTCCTTGGGTGACTCAGGGCCCTGAGCTGTGTTCTATGTCACTGCAGACAGACACAGATGTTATGGCCTTAGACTCTTATCAGCATTATATCAGTACAACAAGTGTTGTTGATACATAATATTTGTTGAACTTCCTATTTTCCACATTTACGTACCCCATACTGCATTTCATTACATGCTTAATTGCTTGACATACCTGTTTTTTTTTTTTTTTGGTTCAGTTGGTATAATCCTTCACTTTCAGTGTGTGTGTGTGTGTGTGTGTGTGTGTGTGTGTGTGTGTGTGTGTGTGTGTGTGTGTCTGTTTGTTTCTCTCTCTCTCTCTGAGACAGATGTAGGCAATACATCTGTTTTGTATAGGTAATGCTCATGAGCAGCTGATGGCCTGTGCACCAATTGGAGTCCGCCGCTTGCTAATTGCATGTAGAACAGCTGTGGTATCATTCCTATACCCAATAGCATGGAAACACACTCCTATAACTGAGTACTTCATGTGGGCATTCCCTTTTTCCTTGACTGTGAGGAGAACTTCATGGTGGTGTGTGACAAACAGTATCACAGAGGGTAGTTGGAAATACCTCTTACAACAAACACTGTAGAGACAGCCCTACAAACTGGGGGAGAATGTTCCAGACATAGGGACAAATGTAAGTATTGCTGTTATACACTTGAAGTAATGCTAGTTTGACAGGGTTTGTGTGGCAACTTTCTCAGCTTATAACAGCAATATGTGAATAATGCCCCTGTATTTGGGCTTCTGCCCCTAAGTATGTCAGGCTTTGTCCAGATGTCATGCAGTAAGAGGTGGATAGGTATGGTATATCATTAGATAGTGACTTAATTCCTGATATCATCCCAGTGATGTATCAGACTGCCAAACATGTTATGTATAGGAGGCATTATATATGAGGGGAAAGCCTGGTGTGTCTGTGTGACTCTGTACAGTTGAGATGTCTTTGTATTTCTAACGATTGTTGACAGACTGTCAGGATTGTGTAGCAGTGTATTGTGAATGTTTTATTTGACCTGTGTAGGGACAGGGGTAGATGTAAGTGTTATGGGTCCTTTTTTATCTGACTTTGCATGCTGCTCCAGTTTCTGGTGCTCTATCAGCTGTATATGTTTGTAGTGGCAGCCTGAGGCATGTCCCATACCACAGTCAGGCATCAGACTACACTGAATTGGGCCAGTATATGTAGGGGTAGTGTGTGAGTGGCAAACATGTTGAGATGTTTTTGTTCACGCAGTCCTTATACTGTACTGTTCCTTTGGCTTACTGGTATGTTACTGTGACTGTGGTTGAAATGTATGTGCATATGCACCTTCACACTGGTGTCTGTTTTTCAGTGCTGTGACATCACATCCCTGTACTGCCTGATATATTTGCCACTACATGTGTAATTCCCCCTAGCAGATTTGGGTTAGTGTTGTGTCAGTCTGACTGTAGTTTGGACAGTGCTTGGTGACATGCTTAGCAGCTGAGTATAGTTTCCCTAATGTGATGTTATGTCCAGATATTTGTAGGACATAGTGTTGCTTGGCCCCCATAAGTGTTGTGTTTTTCTGACTGATGTGAGGATTTCAGTCAGTAAATAGTGGGAGATAATTTAGGGTTGGACTTGTGCTATTTCAGTCAATATATGTTAGGACAGACATGATGGTGTTGCTGCAGCAACTGTGTCGGCTTATCTACTATAGTATTTCAGATATGTCCCTATTTCCATGGCTTTCCCCTCCCACTTTGTCAGACCAGGCCCAAGTTCATTGCACTAAGGGGTTCCGAGCCTACTTAGGGACTGTCTGGATTGTTGCAATATGTCCAGGTTTATTGCTCATATTTCTGGTATATTCCACAGATGCATTATTTTGATATCCCTGGTAAATCACTGTGAAGATCTGAGGATTTCTGACAGTAAATGATGACATAGATTTTGGTTTCAGAACTGACATCCTTCAGAACATGTATGCTGAAACTAACTCTGTCACTCTGGAAACATTCAACATTTATAAGAGGGATATTTGAAATATGTCCCTAGTTTTGTCTCACTGCCCTCCCCCCACCACATTTGGACACTCTTGGGATAGATTTCTTGCAGTAAGGGATTGGTAGGTATGGTTCTGAGGTATGACTCTACTACATGTTATGAGCATATACATATACATATATATATATATATATATATATATATATATATATATATATATATATATATATATATATAGATGTGTATATTTTATATGTATATCACTATTTATGTTATGTATATATTTGTCTGTATATATCCGTCTCCATACATATATATATGTGTATATGTATAAATATGAGGCCTGACTAATTCTGCAGAATCTTTTCCCTACTGTTGAATAAGCATATGTTGGAAAAAGCATCAGCAGTTGTTACAGCTTAAATGATGTAGTGGTACATTGCTCTGGCTATGGTGTACAAGGCTCTGGGACCAAGACTTGGCAGAGCTGGCAATTTTGGTGCTCTTACTCCTGCTTACAACCTCTTACACCCGCACTAATTCTTTAAAAGGAAAGAGAAAGGGGTGATAGGAAAGTGGTGGAAAAGGGGCACACAGAGGGAAGAACAATATGGAAGATAGCTATGGATCTGCAGGAAGGTCCATGGCTGTCCATTTGTTATATAGCAACAGATGTGCATTTGTACAGACTTTGGAGGTGAATTTGGACACTCAAACCCCAGAGAGAAGGGTGAGGCAACAGAAATGTGTTGTTAAACCCACTAAGCATGACTGAGCATTGCTAAGCATTGCCCACAGTTCATTTTCATAATACACCACACTAATGACTTTATTTAGTAATTGTATATGATTTCCCTTATATGACATGGCTGTATGTGCTTTCATTAGAGTAGCAAGGGGTATAACTATACTGTATGGAACATGTGTATATATGGGTGTTTTCACATGTTATATGCACTCACACATCCATTTTACACCAGCCACACTACCCTGAGTGACAAAAATAACATCACATATTTTAATGTGAGCATAGCACTTTTAAAACTGCTTTCCCATGTAAATTTGGATTGCCTGTTGTATTCCTCAAACCATGTACACCTGAATGCAAAGTTGGGACTCTGACCACTACACTATCTTGGTTTGGGGATTTGAGCTGTATATTTTTATTTATCGCCTGTTGGATATTAATATTATATTACTATAGTAAATGGAGAATATTGCAGTTTTCAGACATGTCATTAAGGATTGCTGTCATGACATTATGGTATACATTTCAGTTTCAGACTTGTATCCTTCTGAACATTAATGCTAATGTATAACCTGTTTTCTATCAACTGTCTCTCTGCCCTCTGTGCAGATGGGATGACAGTGGTGCTTGGGTTGTGGTTGACTACACTGCAGAATGGATCTTAGAGACCATGCCTGTGTTCATGTTAGATGCAGCCAGGAATGGGGTCTGAGAGCCCATGCCTGTGTTCATGTTGGATACAGCCAGGAATTGTATCAGGCCTATGGAGACCTCTATGTGTTGCCTTTGAGAGGGCATTACAGACCTGCTTCCTGATCATGAGGGGAGGGGGGCGTGTGCTGTACATGCACATGTGTACCTATGGGTGGACAGTGGGTGATGTTTACACTTCACATGTTTGCAGCCGGTTACCTATATCCATGGCATATGCGTATGTGGTGTTAATGACGACCACTATAGAGCAGATATGTGTGTTGCCTTTGGACTTGCAGACACACATCTAGAAGGCCTAGTGATTGGCCTTGGTGGATATCTACAGTTTGTACTCAAAGACAGCCTTAAGTTACATCACCTGTGACCTTATTTGCTTGTGCAGAACAAGGTGACATGGCTTCCAATGAGGCACCTGTTCCTTCTTGGCCGGTACTGTAATTATTTCCACCTATGATGGTAGTTGTGTATTGCTGCTGTCCACCACAGGCATTCAGCCTATCTTGAGGGGGTTGATGTTGTCCTGTCGGATATTGTTGGGGCTATAAAGCTATGTAGGTACCCATATAGTATTGTGGTGTGGGCCTGGACATTGCTGCTAGTTCCAACATATGGGACATCCTTCATGTGGGCTTTGCACATTTTCCTTGCCTGTGGGGGGGACATTATGGAGGTGTGTGGGGCTACAGCTTCACAGACAGTAGGTGTAAATACCTCACAGGACAGGACATGTGGAGACAGGCCAACAACATGGGGGACAAAGCTCCAGAAATGGGTACAGATTGTATGTCATTAGTGTTGTTATACACATGGAGGGTTGCTATATTGACAGGGCTAGTCTGGACATGCATTTACGGGGTGACTTGACATCTGACAGTGATATGCCTCTGACATACCTCTCAACTGCATGTTTTCCACAGAGTGGCCAGATGTTTGCCTGTTATGCTTTGTCTGTTCTTCAAACAATGTCTGTTTTTGTGGGGTTGGTAGGATAATGTGAGGATCGTAGTCAGTAAATGTTGACATCCATTGGTGTTCCAGGCATCATATCCTTCAGGGATGTTATGTTACAACAACGTGTAACACCAGCTTCTGTTTCAGTTTGTAACACCATTATGTGTGATATGTCCTTCTTTCCAGCCCCCTGTTCCACAAGTACATCATGTGTCGTCCAGATGTCCCAGCACTACAAAGTGGAGAGGTATGGTATATCATTAATTACTAACTGCACTCCAGTTATCATGCCAATAACCTGACAGACTCCTGGCCATGGTATGCAGTGGTGGCCAGGATTATGGTTCCACACCCTGATAAATCTGTGGACATCTGTACATATGACAGTTATGTCTGTCTGGCCATTGTGAACAGACTGCCTAGATTGTATAGCAGTGTTTTGTGTAGATGTTTGTTGGGATGGGTAGGGAGAGTAGAAGATCTGAGTGCCATCAATACCTTACATATCTGACTCTGCATGCTGCTACAGCTGCTGCCGGTCTATCATGTGCGTATGCTTGTAAGGTCTGACTGTGAAATGTCCTGTAACACTTCAGGACTCCCAATACACTGTGAATTGGGCTAGTATATGTTGGTGTAGTATGTGACTGGCAATCAGGATATGTTTGTTCAGACAGTTGTTCTACTCTAGAGTTCATTCTAGGTACTGGCATGTTGCTGTGACTGTGTTGCAAATGTTTTTGGGTGGACATTTTTGCATCACTCTCTGCTTTTCACTACAGTTCCATCCCTGTAGTGCATGCTATATTTGAATATGCATGGGTAATTTCCCAGAGGTGATATGGAGGAGTGTCATGTTGGCCTTACTGCACTTCTTAAGGTTGGCTGACATGTTTGGCAGCTGTCAGGGGATATCCATTCTCTTACATCACTGCATTCATACCTCTACACTGTCCAGAGGCCTAGACCCTGTCCAGATGTGTGGCTCATATATTTGGTCTGTTCCCCAGACAGTTGTTGTCCTTGGCTAATCAGTAGGATACTCTGGGGAATGCAGTCAGTAAATGCTAACATCCATTGTTGTTACTGACTTCATATTCCTCAAAAAAGATATGTTACAATAAAGCTCGTAACACCAGCAACTGTCTACATTTATCACAGCAATATGCCCAATATAGCCCTGTGTTTGGGCCGCTGTCCTCTAATTATGTCAGGCTTTGTCCAGATGTCATGCACTAAGAGGTTTAGAGGTATGTAGTATCATTATTTATTGCATTAGTTTCTGCTACCATCCCAGTGATGTCATAGACCCCCAGACATGTAACAAGGAAGCGGCCATAGATATGACTCCTGTGCCTATACATTCCCTGGGATACTGTACATTTGAGAGGTCTGTGTATGCCTGCTCATTGTTAAAAGACTGTTAGGATTGTGTAGCAGTGTGTGTACATGTTATTTGGGCTGTGTAGGTAGGGGGTATATGTGAGTGTCATGGGCCCTTTCTATCTGATTATGCATGCTGCTCTAGTTTCTGGTTCCCTACAACCTGTATATGTTGTACATGCAGACTGTGACATGTCCCATAACACCTCATGATTCCAAATATACTGTGACTTGGAGCGGTATATGTAGGGGTAATGTGTGAGTGGCAAACAGGATTTTGTTGCTCACAAAGTCATTATACTGTAGTGTTCAGTTTGCTTACTAGTATGTTGCTGTGACTGTGGTGCAATCCTTTTGGTGCATGCACTTTCACACCAGTGTCTGTTTTCCAGTAGTGTTACATCCTTGTAATGCCTGTTATATTAGCTAATGCATGTGTACAGCTCCAGAGCTGGACTTGGGTAGTGTTATGTCAGTCTGATTGTAGTTTGGACATTGCTCAGTAGCTCAGTGTAGTTTCCCTACTGTTGTGCTATGTCCACATATCTGTAGGATTTCCAGGTATCTGGGTGATATCTTTGGTCTGGTCTGCATAACTGTTGTGTCTTCCTGACACATTAGTGGGATCATGTGGGGATAGGGGTCACTAACTAATGGGAAGCAATTGAATCCTGGAATTGTGATATTTCAGTCGATATATGTTAGGACATATGGTGTTACTACATCAACTTTCTCAACTATCTACTGATGTAATTTGGATATGTCCCTATCTTTGTGCCTTTGTCCCTCCATATTGTAAGGCTTGGTTCCGATTCATTGCACTAAGGGATTCTGAGCATACCTTTCCACTGCCAGGATTTTCACAGGATGTCCGGATGTTTGGCCCATACTTTTGTTCAGTTCCACAATTTATTTGTATTTGTCTGGTAAATCACAGTGATGATCCAAGGATTTATGTCAGTAAATAATGACATAACATTTCGGTTTCCATCCTCATATCCTTCAGTAATTGTCTGCTGAACTGCATCCTGTTGCTATAGTAAATGTCTTAATTTGCAACAGCAATATTTGAAATATGTCCCTATATGTGGCCCATCCCCCCTTTACAGCCTTTGTACATGTTTCTTGCACTAACAGGTTGAGAGGGATGGTTCTGAGGTATAACTGCACTGCATGTTATATGCATACATATATATATATATATATATATATATATATATATATATTTTTTTTTTTTTTTCCCATTTATATTTTTATATATGTATTTCTGTATTATAACTCTACTTTTTCATATATATGTTTCATCATATATATATATATATATATATATGTGTGTGTGTGTGTGTATATATATCTGTACATATATATATATATATATATATATATATATATATATATATATATATATATATATATATATATACATATATATATATACATATATATGTATGTGTATACAGGATCCGTACAGATGCTTGACTGCATCTTTCACCGAATCCCAATTTGGTGAGCATACTTGTGTGAAAGTGCTGTTCACCAAAGCAACACTTTTGCGTAAGTATGCTGTTGTTCCGGTCGTACTACGGTGTGGTAAGGGAAAATTCCATTTTCCCCACTGTAGTGCGACTTCGGAGTGAGAATATTAAAGTAGGGGGTATGGGGAATGCAGGGGTCCTTGCCCTCCTGCATTCAAGTAGATTTTGGGTTTTTTTTTAACATACTTTAACGAAAGTGCTTTTTTGATGAAAGTGTTTTCATTAATGTGTGTTCGGTGGTAATGGATTTGGGCTTTTGAACTTTTGTTCAAAAGTCCTAGATCTGTGTGTATATACATATATATATATATATATAGATATATGTATATGTATATGTATATGTCTATATACAACACATGACTGGTTCCACAAAGCTTTCTCCCTAATGTTGCATGCCTCTATTGCATGATATATTTGAGAAAACAGCATAATTTCATTTAGCTCAGATGGTGTAGTAATACATTTTCCTGGCTGTAGTGCCCAGGATCATGGGTGTGACACTTGGGACTGTTGTTTTTTTTTTTTCATTAATGTTACATGACTAGCATGCATAATATGTTTGTTAAAGCATTGGTATTGTTCACAGCACAGATGATGGAGTGGAATTTTGCTGTGATTGTAGAGGACAACATCCTGGGTTCGAGACTTGGCAGGGATGAATATTATGTTGCTGGGCAGAACAAGGTCTGATGGATACAGAGTGATGGTGCCACGTTTAAGCATATTATACTTAAAATTACTATTATAAAATAATATTTATATACACATTATAATGTTATGTTTACCTTCCATGAATCTCCTATGTGCTTTCATTAAATTAGATTCTTGTGTGACTATACTGTATGGTGCACTTGTGTTTATATGGGAGTTTCACATCTTTTCAATACTGACATCTCACTTTTGTAACTGCTACACTACCCTGGTTGACAAAAACAGTTGCTAAATAATTTAAGTTTACTAAAATAATTTAACACTACTTTTACATAGGAAAATAAATCACCTGTTTTGGGACTTAAACCATGAACAACTCCATGTAAAGTCACAACTCTAACCACTACACTACCTCAACTTAGAAGTTTCACTTGTCTGTTTGCATTTAGCTCCTATGGGATGTTTAAGCTATGCTAAGCAGACAGCCATAATGTGCACGCCCACTTAGCTAAACTTATACATTCCTTAGGCTACTAGAAAAAAGTTATATATATTATCCTGATATTATTAGGTTATATGGGTGTGTATTGTGGTGTTCCGACAACTACTTTGGAGTGCAATTGTGAAATACTAGCATTGATTTGGCTTTCAGGCTTCTATCCTTCAGGGACTCCTACTAATACATATCCTGTTATCTATCAACTTTCTTTTTTTTCACTAAATATTTTTTTTATTATTTCAAATAAGATGTCTTAAACATTACATGAAATAAAGATAAATAACATATTTACAATTCTAAAACATTACTAACTTCAAACCATTATATAACTATTTACATTGGTGTCTATGCAAATAACATTGAAATTCTATATTATATAGAGTTAGAAACATAAGATGATATATCTTCTTCGATATTTTCAAGTATTTCCAGTACTTTCATCCAAGAGTAATAGTAAGAAGTAGATCTTTTAGTTCTGTTCTTCACTGTTAATATTTCCATGTGAGCAACTGTTGTTGTTAAAGTCTCAAATTCCTTGAACGTAGGTGAAGCCTCATTTTTCCAGTGTATAGTTATGATTTTACGTGAAATTGCCAATAGTGACCATAGGATTTTAGTGTCTTTTTTGGGTACACAGTTTGGAATAGGAGAGTTGAATAAAATTAAAGACTTTGTTAATTGAAAATTATCATTATAAACAGTCTGAAAAAAATAATTAATGGATTTCCAGTACATATTGAGACATATACATTCATAAAAAACATGCTGCCAATCTGCTTTTATGTTGATATGGCATCTCCAACATTGATCTTCAATAGAATACATTTTGGCTAACCTATGTGGTGTATAGAAACTTCTGTGTAGATATCTCCAAGTGAATAATTGCCAGTATTTTGATAATGTAGAAAATTTGGAAGATTTTAGAATATTACTTTTGTCTTCTTCAACTGGAGGATGGTTGTTTATTAAAGTATAATAATCCCAGTATGATTTTTCATGATAGTTTTTGTTTTTAACAATTTTATAGATATTAGACAAATAACCTGTACCCTGATAAGGCTGTTTTGTGATAAGAATAAGGTATTCAATGAGTTTTGGAGCTTCATGTCTAACTGAAGGTTGCATTTGTTCTATTTTATTTATAAGAAAATGCCTTAGATTTTGTAAAACAGCCAATTGTCTTTATTTATATTATAATTATAAATTATCTGTTCCTTTGTTAGAATTTTCCCTTTCTCTATAAGTTGATGCCAAAAGAGTAATGTTTCTTCTTTAAGTATATTTATTTTAGATATTTGGAATGTATCTAAAATATTTGGTGTAAAAGCTATAGGGAAAATAAGAAAAATCCAAGAATTAATATTTGGTATTTTGTTTATATATGTTCTGAACACTGAAAGTGTAGAACTTACATAGTTTGATGGCAATTTATTAATATTATTCCTTTTCCCTAAAAATAATCTTTTAACATCCATATAAGGGGTGATGGTATTACTGTTAAGTTGTCTTGTATGTGATTATAATTGATTTCTATGTAAATCTGCTCATGGGCTTGTTTCCATATAGGTGTGTATGAATTATTTAACCATAGTGTTATGTTTTTAATAACAGATGAGGTAATATATAAATCAATATCCGGTAAATTAATTCCACCATCTTCCCAATCTGGCAAATGTTTATTTAAGGCTATATGGGGTTTATTTGGAAACCATAGAAATTTTAAAATTAGTTTATTGTATCTTTGAATAATATATTTGGGAGGTGGCAATGAAAAATTTTGTATTAAGTATAATATTTTGGGAAATATGATTATTTTAATAAGATATAATCTGTCTGCTGTTGAAAAGATATATTTATTCCAGTAACCAATTGTTTGTTCTATTTTGTCTAGTATTTTATTATAGTTAAATATTAGAGAATCTGTTAATTCATTGAGTAGATTTATTCCCAGATATAATAATTTACTTTCTGTTACTATATATTTGGAAAATCTTTTGTTTATATTATTTTTTTTTTACAATTACAGGGCATAATTTTAGTTTTGTTTTCATTAAATTTTAAGCCTGAAATATTTTGAAATTTATTCATGGAGTTAAATAGAGCATTCAAAGACTCATTTGCATCTGAGAGAGTTAATAGTATGTCATCAGCAAAGAGTTGGATTTTAAGGTTTAACATTTTATTAATACAAATGCCCTTTATGTTATTGTTTGATCTGATTTGATTTGCAAAGGGTTCTATGAGTAATGCAAATAACAATGGTGATAAAGGGCAACCTTGTTTAGTTACCTTTTTTATTGTTATAGGGCCTGATCTATATGATCCCAGTTTAACATATGCAGTAGATTTTTCATATAGTATTTGGATAAGATTATTAAAATTAGAAGGAAAGTTATATTCTTTTAAAACTAGTGAAAGAAAGTTCCAATTAACTTGAATCAAAAGCTTTATTAATATCTAATGAGATTACATTTAAATTTAGGACTTTATGTTTGCTATAATCTATTAATGTTAGTAATCTTTTAATATTATCTGAAGTATTTCTTCCTTTAATAAAACCTGTTTGATCTTTGTGAATTAAGAAAGGAAGAAAGTGTTTGATCCTATCTGCGTATATAGCCATAAACATCTTGTAGTCTATATTGAGTAATGATATTGGCCTATATGAGGAACACTGTTTCTCATCTTTATCTGGTTTGATAATTGGGGATATCAATGAATATTTCCAAGAGGGTGGTATATTCAAATCTTTATTGGCTATATCATATACTTTTAATAATAAAGATATGGCTTGATTGGGTATTAATTTATACATTTCTGGTAGCATATTGTCTGGGCCAGGTGCTTTATTTGTCTTGAGCTTTTTAATTTGTGATTTTAATTCTGTCATATTGATTGGTTTGTTTATAATGTCTATTTGTTCTTGTGTTAATTTAATATGAATATTGTTTTCTAAGTATTTTTTATATCCTTAGTAGGTGTATCTTGAGTATTTATGGAATTATCAATGTTAAATTGGAGTCTGAATGCTTCTAAAATATCATTTAGTTCCGTAACTCTTTTGTTAGTATTGGGAATAAATATTTCTTTTATTTGCTTAGATTTAATTATTTTTTTGTTCTATTAGTTAAGTATCTCAGGTGTGCTGAATTAGTAGAGTATGAGTTTATTTTTATCTTTTCTAAGTTAATCATAATCTTATGGTGTAGCAATTCTGTATACTTCTTATTGATTTGTGTAAGTTCTTGAACTTGAGTAGCATTACCCTTTTGTATTTCCAGTTTCAATTTATCTGCTTTGTTTTGTAAGTCTAGCATATCTTTATTCCATAACTTCCTTTTATTTATGTACCAGGATAATATCTTCCCATATGTAACTGCTTTTAATGAATCCCAGACATATATTTCTGAAATATCTTCTGTGTAATTTATTTCTAGAAAGTTTTTGATTGTTTCTTCATAAAATTCTTTGAAATCTCTCAATTTTGTGATATAGGAAGGTATCCTAGTAATGGGATTTGAATAAAATGGTGTAAGCTCTATCTCAAAGACTATGGCATTATGATCAGATAAAGGACAATTTATGATTTTGACTTTGTCAATTTTGTTATTAGGTCATTGGCAACATATATTCTATCAATTCTAGAGTTAGTTTTATATCTATGAGAATAAAATGTGAAGATTAGTGAGTCTGGTTCTGCAAATTCATTTATATCTTTTAAATACAATGTATCTATAAATTTTGATAGTGCTTTAGAGATGGGTTGTTTTCTTCTTTTGGATTTAGAATCTGTATCTTTTTCATTCATTATACAGTTGAAGTCTCCTGCCAATATCAGGCTACACTTAGTTAAATGAATTATCTCTTCAAAATGCTGTTTAACTGTTTTTAATCCTAGCCCTGGGATCCAATATAGATTTACTAACGTATAGATTCTCTTATTTAACTCTATTGAAACTAGACAAAACATACCTGATGTATCTTGATGAGTAGTAATTATTTTAGGTGTTATAGTTGAGTTGCGAAGTAGTATAGCTACTCCTCTTTTTTGTTTTGTATTGAGAGTTTATTAGTACTGTGTAATTATTAATATTTAAGTTGTTTATATCTCTATCTAATAAGTGTGTCTCTTGTAAAAGACTATTTGTGGTTTATGTAAGTTTATGTACTTGAATAGGCTTCTCCTTTTATTACTATTATTTAGACCATTAACATTTATGGATAAACATTTCATTTCCTAGTTTTGAGTTTGTTTTATGTGTAAGTTTATGTAAATATTGTTTATTCTTAGTTCCATCTTGGATACAGAATTCAAAAAGTTTTCTTGTATGATTTTTGCATGTTTCTGAGTGACACCAAAGTGATAGAATAAAAAAAAACAAAGAACTTCCAAACTTGTAATTCTTAACCTTAAAACCATTCCCTATTGCTATGAGGTAATATACCTCTTCGTTTGGTTAGTGAATCTAACCAAACAAACTTTCTACCCTCACAAATAATATTTGGATCAGTTTCTCTTATCCTCTTAGTTTTAAATAAAGATAATTGAATAATATATTAAGATAATCTAATCAGCTAAAATATATACATATATTCTTTACTCATCTTATTGTAATTCAATAATACTTACTTCTAAGCAGGTTTCAAAAGGTACAAATATTTAGATTAAGGTAGTATCATTTCAAAATAATTTAGGGTATTAATAAACATCATGTTAAAATCTATAACTGTATATTTCATACATCTGTTGAAAACTATTTACTGACATTACTGTATAATACAGTACCATTGTTGTGCAATTGTTTTAGACTTCTCAAGTCCGAAACCAGTGTTTAAATTAATATTTGCAAAGTCATATTGGAATAAAAACATGAATAGTTCTGAAACCACATCATATTTCATGTTTAACATAAACTGAAATGCGATACAATGTATAAGTATATTAATATTTCTTTAGTAGACATTAAATATGTTCCTCTGATTGCATTTTTCAGCTTTTCAATGACAATTCCCATGGCTGGAGACAACAAGATCACAATTTAGACAGCTCCCTTATCCAAGAGACCACTCATAATGTTGTTACCTGATTGAGTGTCTTGTTGCCAACACTTCCATCAACCCTCAGAGGGACCCTGCACAATGAAAACTGACACAGTACAGAGGTAAAACTGCAGCGCACTTGACCACACCCTCAAAGCAAACATCTATGTATATCACACATCAACTCCCACAGCTTAGACTGACACCCAACCAGTGAGTCTATCTGCTGACAACAAGTGCTGGAGATACATTCCTGACCTACTCAACACCAGTAATTCAATCCTATGACTGAACAAAAGTATAACGGAGAACACATCAAAACAATGGAAGCTGCCAAGATTCAAACCACCATGTACGAAAATATTACAGGCCAAAATTCCCAACCCATTTTGCAGCAAAGAGACAAAACGTATTCAAACCATGGGGTAACACCTTTACCACATCAAAAAGGTGTCCAAGAAGCTTGTTTTTCCTCCAACATCGGAGGACAGCCACGATTATCCATGCACTGCAAGAGTACCATTTTATCCTGGCAATTGCTTCACGACTGTATATAGAAACATTTAATCCAAATCATTAACTGGCACCACAACATTTCTCAGAAAATCTGTTTTACAGCCAATGACCAGACAGAACGCATCATTGAGAGGATACATTTATCAAATGTCAAGTGCCCCAGCCATAATACAAGTGTCTCCTCAAATCAATCCCCAACGAATCTACTGCCCACCAAACTTGCAGACCAATACTGGCATCCTTTCATGCAGTCACATTGAAACACAAAAATACAGGTCCGCTGATCAGGAACAACCAGGCTCTCAACTGCCAGACAACCCACCCGTCTGCAGAAAGGTCCAAGAATCATAGTTGCATTGTCAAGCATCCTTGTCCACACTAACAGTAACATGATATACCCGCATACACTAGTATTGTGTCATTCTTGATAATGTAAAAAGCCAGAAAATATTATAAGAAGGGTGAAGCCACAGCCAGGCAACATAACAAGAAGAGCACAGCCGCAGTCACCATTCAGATGAGCAAACGGGAACAGCATGAGCCATCTAAGGATGGATAGCCCGTTGAGTACCTGCCACAATGCATGCCCATAATGCATGGCAACCCAGTAACAAATTAGGGTGTGGGCTAAGCCTCTCCCCCTTCCACTCAAATCAGATCCAACACAATATGTGTGTAGAACACAGATGCTTCGACAAAGCCCAAAGCCACATGGGATATAAACATTGTATAATTGACACACGGGTCAAATCCACTGTTGTTATGTTACTCATTATAGTTGCCTATACAATCATTGCTTCCACTTTCTCCATCTAGTATACCATAACGCCATCTAAATGTTTGATTTGCCAAATGCACATCCAACCTTCTTGTTGCATCCCACCTGCCCACCCGAGGGCATACCTTGGCAGCAGGACATCAGTAGTATTCTGCAGGAGCACCAGCGTGAAATGGCAACCCTCCCCAAAACAAACCTGTCAGTTGCTTGACATTTACTAGTTTCTTTAGAGAATTTGTAAAACAGCAGTGATTTTATTTGCTGATGATTAATTTCTGCTTTTAAACTCTGCTGTATAAAACATAGTAAGGGATAGCTAAAATGTCTGGAAATCTAAACTGATAGAAAGACAAGCAGATATATGTCCTTATCTATCAAGGTGCTAGAAGACATCAGTAGCCATAAACTGAAAGTGCTTCAAAAATAAATATCTGTGTATATTTATATGAACCTTTTATATTATTTATGTTTCCTTAGAAGGAATTTAGGTTTCTGTATCTTTAAATGTGAACCTAGCTTATTTTCTGACTAGACGTCAATTAGAAAGAGTCAGGGGATGGCGTACACAAGTAAATGCGACAAGCAATAAGTAACTCAAGTTTCTAGTGATGTTTGTGGCTGTTAAATTGTCTCGAGAACCAAGCGGGGAAAGGGTATGTGTTTTTTTCTTTTTTCTTTTCCCTCCTCTTATTTGGTGACAAACTCATGTAGTGGCACGCAAGCACTCTAGTTTGTGGAGTAGTGTTCACAACTGTCAAACTTTGCATTTTAAACATGCTATGCCTTATTTCTCTACAAAAGAAAAGACAACAGGATATCTAAGCTAGTCACAAGCATCTTTCAACTCCGGATGTCTGGAGCCACAACACACATGACTTATAGCCTCAAAATATCACTTAAAACATATTTTTTCACTGGACTATATCAGTATGTGCATATGGGTCAAAGGCAGAACATCTTTTAAGATTATTTAAAGTAGTCTTATGATACATCCTAACTGAAATACTTCATTTCAAAAGCAACACATTTCTGCCCAGCATTAGCGTTTATCCAAACAGGGACACTTTTAACTTATAAAAGCAATACTATCAGGGATGTAACTAATAATAAGTTATATAGCAGCCATTACTATACCTATTAAGCAATATAACCATATACTGATTAAAGTATTATAAGTTAATGAAGATTTAATAAAAAGAAGAGAAAAATAAAAACAACAAAACACAAAGAGAGAAAATAAATAAATAAATAAATAAATAAATAAACTATTTGGGAACATTATTATGCATTGATTACTCTGATTAAGAATATGAAAATAATAGATGGATAATAATGAAAAATAGAGTAATGTTTAAATTATGCTTAGTATATTGATGTGATTTGAGATAAATGTATTTACATTTATGCTAATTTTGACATTTAAAATATAATTGAAAACAGTACCTGTTTTGGTGTAACTTGAAGACAGTAAGAACTTTTCTTTGTTGTTAGTATTATTATTTAGATTTTTACAGAATATAACATATGTAAGATTATTTGTCCTTTAGTTTTTTCTTTTGCTCAACAGTTTTCCAATTATTTACTTCAGCATTTCTCTTGTGTACTTATTGTCCAGTCCATAGATTCTTCATGTGTTAGGATGTTGTTGTTGGTAAGGTATTTTATTGCTGAATCTACTGTTTCAAAGATTTTTATTCCATTTGGTAGAAAAACTTTCAGTCTTGCTGGAAATAAAAGATGGACTTTCAGTTGCTTTTTCTTCAAGGTTTTTTATTGGTAGAAATTTTTTCTTTTGAAACCACCTTTGTAGAATAATCATTGTCAAATCTTATTAATGAATCATTGTATTTGATGGGAGAATTTGCCCAAGCATTTCTTAATATAAGATCTTTATCTTGTGTAGAAAAAAGTCTCACAATTATAGATCTCGGCTTGTTCTTACCGGAGAAGAAGCATTTCCAGAAGCTGCTAGTGATCTATGCCCGTTCTATACCATATGAAAGAGCTTCAGGTATTTTTGTTACATCTGGTATCCAGGTGGTAAGAAAGTTTATCATATTGTCCCCTTCAGATTTTTCTGGTAGACCATATATTCTAATATTATTTCTTCTTGTTCGGTTTTCCATATCATCAAGCTTTTCTAGTAAATATGTATTCTGTTGAAGTAAGAATTCAGTTTGTTGTTCTTCTATTTGGACTCTAGTGTCAATGTCACTTAATGACTGTTCAATAAGTGATATCTGTCCTTTCTGCTGTGTAAACATTTCTTGAAGCTGTTCCAGTTGTTGTGAGCACTTTTCTTTAAAAGTATCTATTTTATTGTCCATCTTGTCGATTTTTATCGTAAGTTCCTGTATATTTGTAATGAGAGACTGCAGGTCTTTTTTGAGAGAAGAGTCTTGTGCTGTATTCCTTAGATGACTCATGCTGTAAAGCTGATATTGGTGCTGATTTTCCAGTAATTAATTTGACAGGAATTATTCAAGTTCTGACAATAAAATTTTTCTTATAGATGCTCAGAGTTATTAGAAATAAGTTAGTAATAAAAATTTCTTCAAATTAAATATTATTTTGTAAAATTCCTGTCAGGAATTGTATTGAGGTAAGAGAGCTGAAATGAAGTGCAGCTATCAGTTCAGCATCCTAGCCACGCCCCCATCTATCAACTTTCTAAGTGTGTCTGGGGCAATATTTCAGGCATGTCCCTAATGTAATTTTATTCCCCCATCATTTGTGCCTTTGTTAACATTAACTGCTGTGAGGGAATGTGGCCATACATTTGCTTTCAGAAATAACTAGATAGGCAGGGGTTTTAATATCAATACTGGCAAGTGTGTGTGTGTGTGTGTGTGTGTGTGTGTGTGTGTGTGTGTGTGTGTGTGTGTGTGTGTGTGTGTGTGTGTGTGTGTGTGTGTGTGTGTGTGTGTGTGTGTGTGTATGTGTGTGTGTGTGTTTGTGTGGGAATCATATACTCTGTATGTTATACCATTTTGAGTTGGGTACCACCCTGTAAACTTCCCATCACCCTACTTTACTAGGCCTGCTGATGTCATTCACCTTAGAAGTACCTTGGGACTAAATTAAATTATATAAGCTTTGTGGCATGTCTGATAACTGCAAAACACTATAGTAGAAATAACTAGACAGGTAGGGGTTCTAATCTCACTACTGGCAACTATTTGTGAGCGTTATATACTGTGAGTGTTACACCATTTTGAGTTGTGTACCTCCCTGTATGCTTCCCATCACCCTACTTTACTAGGCATGCTGATGTCCCTCACCTTAGAAGTACCTTGGGACTAGGTGGAATACACTAAGCTCCTTGGCATGTCTGATAACTGCATAACACTATAGTAAAAAATAACTAGATATATAGGGGTTCTGATCTCACTACTGACAACTGTTTGTGTGTGGGTGTGTGTGTTTGTGTGAGAGTCATATACTGTGTGTTATACCATTTTGAGTTGTGTACCACCCTGTAAACTTCCCATCACCATACTTTACTAGGCCTGCTGATGTTATTCACCTTAGAAGTACCTTAGGACTAGGTGAAATTATGTAATCTCCGTGGTGCATCTGATAACTGTGTAACACTATAGTAGAAATAAATAGATAGGTAGGGGTTCTAATCTCACTACTGGCAAGTGATTGTGTGAGAGTCATATACTATGTGTTATACCATTTTGAGTTGTGTACCACCCTGTAAACTTCCCATCACCCTACTTTACTAGGCCTGGTGATGTCATTCACCTTAGAAGTATATTGGAGTAGATTAAATCATGTAAGCTTTCTGGCATGGCTGATAACTGCACAACACTATAGTAGAAATAACTAGATAGGGAGTGGTTCAAATCTCACTCCTGGCAACTCTTTGTATGTTTGTGCGAGAATCATGGATGAAATTATGTAAGCTCCATGGCATGTCTGATAACTGTGTAACACTATAGTAGAAATAACTGGATAGGTAGGGGTTCTAATATCACCACTAGCAACTGTGTATGCATTTGTTTGAGAGTCATATAGTGTGTGTGCTATACCATTTTGAGTTATGTACCACCCTCTAAACTTCCCATCACCTTACTTTACTAGGCCTGCTAATGTCATTCACCTTAGAAGTAGCTTGCGAGTAGATACAATTATGTAAGCTTAGTGGTGCATCTAATAACTGCTTAACACTATAGTAGAAATAACTAGATAGGAAGGGGTTGAAATCTCACTCCTGGCAACTGTGCATGTGTATTTGTGTGAGAAGCATATACTGTGTGTGTTATACCATTTTGAATTGTGTACCACCCTGTAAACTTCCTATCACCCTACTTTACTAGGCCTGCTTATGTCATTAACCTTAGAAGTACCTTGGGGTTAGGTGAAATTATATAAGCTCCATGGTGTGTATGATAACTGTGTAACACTATAGTAGAAATAACTAGATAGGCAGGGGTTCTCATCTTAGTACTGGCAAGTGTGTGTTTGTGTGGGAATCATATACTGTGTGTGTTATACCATTTTGAGTTGTGTACCACCATGTAAACTTCTCATCACCCTACTTTACTAGGCCTGCTGATGTCATTCACCTTAGATGTACCTTGGGAGTAAGTGAAATTGTGTAAGGTCCATGGCATGTCTATTAACTGCATAACACTGAAGTAGAAGTAATGAGTTAGGTAGGGGTTCTAATATCAAAACTGGCAACTGTGTGTGTGTGTGTGTGTGTGTGTGTGTGTGTGTGTGTGTGTGTGTGTGTGTGTGTGTGTGTGTGTTTGGGTGAAGATTATATCCTGTTTGGCTGATACCATTTTGACTTGTGTACCATCCACACCTGTTCAACACTTCCTAATGGTATTACTTTCTACAGTGTGGTAACGGCATCTGCCTCACATGCAGCATGTTAAATCAATGTGCACTCCATACCAGTCCTCTGTACAGATGTCTACGGAATATCCAGATGTTTGCAAACTATATGTGGTCTGTGTCCCTTACCAATGCCCATGTATGAGACATTGTTGCCAAATCAGCCACAGTGAGTGTAGTGGCACACATGCCAGCATCAGGCATCATACCTGACTGAAACATCATGCTGATACAATGTCTGCTACACTATCACTTGTCTGGCTTATAGGAGTAATACATGAATCCACATCCTATTTCTGGTGGGTTATCTCACCATCCATGAAGGCGTTTAGAACATTACATGTTGTACGAGGTGGCGTGTTATGTCCCATGCATATAATCTACATGGAGCATGTCATGTGTATGTAGGAGTACAGTACATCAAGGTGGAAATGTAGGTTTACTAATCTGTCTATTGCCATCTGTGTTTATGTTACTAAGTGCACATCCCCTGTGTCAGTCCTTACTGTGTGTATGCAAAGGATATACATTTTATCTCTCTGTTCCACCTGGTGAACTCAGGAATACATACCACAAACCTATCATACACAGTATCATGCATGCTCTCATCAACTGCATCAGGGTTGAGTGTATGGGAAAGAAATGGCAGGGCCAACAGGGGTTGACAGGTGAATTTGTTGCAGTTAATGTAATGGCTATGCTTGTGAGGGACCTGCTGACAGTACTGCAGTAACCTGTTCTGTATGTATGAGCCTGTGGTAATACACAACACTGAGCTGACATGCCTGAAGGCTATTTGTCTGTGACAAGGGGTACGTATGCAAGGCCACACTGTCTGACAGTGTCACTCACACACTGTCACATGCATACAAACCTGGTACATATACATATAAAGCTGTACCTTGCCTATGACACAATTATTGTATTCCTACTCTGCCATACTCCCTCTTGGGAATGTCTACAGGACCACAGCCTGCAGACACACAGACACCTGGAACACAAACAGAATATAGCATATCAGACTACATTAAATCAGTGGTACTAACAGTAATAATGCATCCTGGCTAATAAGCTACATACCCCTGTATGTGTACCCATAATAAATGCAAGCAGACAGCACCATACATTGTATTACATAGCTACACTGTACTATATTTACCCTGTGCATCAGACCCATATTAGCATGTCCCTGCATCAAATGTAAGGATGACAGGGATGTGGCACAGGTATCATCATATGCACAGGGTTTGATGTGGGTTTGCCAAAGGCCTGGGCTGGGCCGTACCATTGACATCATATGTGTGCGTGTTTGTGGGGAGTTTATTAAATGGGCTGTGTAGAGCTGGTGTGTGTGTGTGTGTGTGTGTGTGTGTGTGTGTGTGTGTGTGTGTGTGTGTGTGTGTGTGTGTGTGTGTGTGTGTGTGTGTGTGGAAGTGACTTGTCTGATGGTGATGTGTGTGTGTGCGTGTGTGTTTGTATGCACACAGTCACACCATGTGGCCGCCCTACACAAGGGTAGTTTGGACATCTGTAGGTCATATATGGCAGGTTGTACAGTTCACCATCTCTGTCCATAGACACAGGAACTGGTCCTGGCAGGGATCTCATCATCACCACCAGGGCCAAGTCCGGATGCAGTACAACTCCACAGTGGTGACTGCTGTCTGCTGGATCTGCATTCCTGTTGGGACCAACCAGGACCATGTACCATGGCCAGCTGTGTCTTGGCAAGGACAGCAGACTCCCTTCAGTAGTACTGGTGGTACTGCCAGTACAGGAATGTGATGGTGAATGGCCACTTAGACCCTCAGCTGATCGTGGTGCTGGCCTATGTCCATGTCACTGCTGGCCATCACCTGCCAAATGCTCAAGCACAAATATTCCACAGTCAAGGAGTGCCAAAGATCTCCTCCCACCATCTATCAATGACCTCAGTACACTCATGGGTGGCCACAGTTAGTTCATGAATACCGCCATGGACACCAGGGATGTGCTCATCCATGACCCTCCATATATGTCTGGTGTTATGTTCATTACATGCCTGTGTCTCCATGACAGCCCAAAACATGAGTCTTGTGAATGCTGCTGTGGCACTTGCAACAGGGGCATGATGGGTTCCAATCCTACTCCAAGCACCCCTGCATCTCCCTGTGACTGGACCTTATCAGCACTCTGGCTATGGCTAGTGGCTGCACCCTCACTTGCCATAGTCACCAGACTAGCTTGTTCCATACCACCACCTGCCAACTGTCCATTATCTATGGCCACTGGTGACAGGGTATGTGTGGGCATTGTGACTGTGTGTGGAGATGTGGTTGAGAACAGTGGGATGCCAACCAATGGCACAGATTCAGCCATTGACAAACTCACCTGTGCCTCAATAGGAGCATCATCATGGGCTGAGTCTGCAGAGACACTGCCATCAGGATCAGAGCAGGAGGGACTGCGGCCACCATGTCCACCTGTGAGGAAAAACAACATATGTAAATTACTACCTGCACTATAAGGTTTGCTGGTACACACACAAACACGCACACACACACACACACACACACACACACACACACACACACACACACACATATACAGGTGAGATGCATCAAAGGCATTACACAGACTTTACATTAGCCAACTGGGGACATTCATGACACACAGTCAGACAATAACATACACACTCTGGGCAGACCATCAGCATCATGCAGTGCAGCCCTTTCCACTTACTGTTTCTACTAATATACACTCTAGGATACGTGAGTGGTGTTAGCAGGTGATGGGCCCTCACCTAAAACACACTACACCCATGTAACCATTATTGCTGTTCACCTGTATTGCATTGTGGCAACTCCTGCAGAACATACCTTCCAACTGTACAGAGTTTTGATGAATGTCCAGATGTCTGGCTCATATGTTTGGTCTGTTCCCCACAACCCCTGTGTTTGTCTGATTACTGGGATGACCTGTGGAATGGTGCCACTAATTAATGTCATAATATGAGATGCAGACTGCATAACCTGCAGTACATGTATGTTAAAACAAAGGCCATTTCTCAAACAACTTCCCAAGCTTACAGTGGATATATTAAGTGTATACACCCCTGTTAACATGCCAGGATTTTGTGATATATCACATGAGACCTCAGAAATCAGGTCATGACATTTCCCTCATTTCATACGACATACATCCTGTGCAATCCAACTGAGGAACATACACATCAGTCACGGGTAACATATGGTAAATGCAATAGGTACAATAGACTGGTTGCATGACACCCAAAGTAATACTTTGTTAAAGCACCTTTTGATTTCATCACAGCATTCAGTTCTCTTGGGAAGGTGTCTATCAGAATGGTACATCTTGACTTCCCAATGTTTGTACACTCTTCCTTGCAAAACACCTCCAACTATGTCATATTGCAAGAGCATCTCCTGTGCACTCCCCTCTTTAGGTCACGCTGCATATTTTCTATTGGATGTAGGTGTGGGTTCTGGCTGGACCAGTGCAAACTGTTGCATGTGTTTTGGTGAATCCATCCTTTTGTTGATTTGCATGTATGGTTTGGGCCATTGTTGTGTGAAAAGTTGGACTTCCTCTCCATCCACAGCTATGAGGCAGACACCAGAAGGATTGGAGCCACAAGGGACCGGTGTTTGGAACTGTTCATAATCCCCTCCAACTTGCCTACAGCCCAGTTCCAGCTTGTGAGCAGCAACCCCAAAGCAGGAAACTGCCATCACCATGCTTCACCATGGGGGTGTTGTTGTTTTGGTGATGTGCAGTGGTGTTAATATGCCATACAAACCTGTCAGAGTTATTGCCAAAGAGTTCAACCTTGGCCCCATATGACCTAACACATTTTCCCACTTGCATTTTGGAGACCTGATGTATTGATTTCAGACTTTCTCAAGGCCTGGATATTGTTTGGTGTGAGGAACTGCTGCTATCTTCCAACCCTACCCTATAGGTGAGACATATGAAGATCACTGAAGATTGTTGTTACATGTAGTACACACCCAGTACTTGCCGGAGATTCCTGCTGCTCCTTCACTGTTGCTGTAGGGCTCTTGGCAGACTCCCTGGCCAGTTTTGGTGTTGTATTCTCATAGAATTTGGATGGATTTCCACTCATTCACAATGTCACTGTAGCCCCATATTTTCACCACCTTTTGATGACTGTCTGCA
>NW_025049072.1:0-4352 GCF_019279795.1 Protopterus annectens | reverse complement strand
ACAAACGCACTCTCTAAAGCCAAGAATACAGCATCCATGGGACCAGATGACATCCCGGGCTGTGTACTACATGAACTACAATATGAACTGGCACCCCACCTAAGTGTCATGTTTAATCATAGCCTCACTTGAGGTTTCATGCCTACTGAGTGGCGCAGAGCTACAGTTATCGCAATCCACAAGGGGGGATCCACTTTGGATCCCGGAAACTACCGTCCCATCAGTCTGACAAGCCTTATCTGCAAGGCCATGGAGCGTATTATCATGGAACTTATAAACAAAGACATTGGCAACCTTCAAACACTGGACCCCACCCAGTTTGGGTTTGTGAAGGGCCGATCTTGTCTCCTGAACCTGATTGACTTCTTTGAATCAGTCTCCAGAGCCATGGACAAGGGTAAGGTGGTCCACACAGCCTATCTAGACCTTGCCAAGGCCTTTGACACCATCCCCCACTCTGGAATCATAGATAAACTTACTAAGTTGGGCATTAATCCCTATGTCACCCAATGGGTTACTAAATAGCTTACTGATAGAACCCACACTGTAAAAGTAGCTGACTCCAAATCCAGCTCCAGACAAGTGACAAGTGGAGTACCTCAGGGTTCAGTCCTGGGGCCGCTCTTGTTTGGCATCTACTTCTCTGAAGTACAGGTCAACACTAAGGGACTCTGGCTACCAAAGTTTGCAGATGACTGCAAACTGGGAGTCATTATTGAATCCCCAAATGATGTGGATACTCTACAAAAGGGCCTTACAGAAACAGATGCTTGGTGCCAGAGCCATGGGCTCAAGCTCAATGCCAAGAAATGTACTGTTATCCCCTTTGGGAAAAAACATATATCCATGAATTACCATATAGGTGGCAGTCCACTAAACACAGAAAGTGTGATAAGAGACTTAGGGACACAGGTGGACAGTGGTCTCACCTTCGATAACCACATCGCCACAACAGTCAGGAAATCTTTCTATGTGGCACACCTCATCATAAAGGGCTTTTCATCCAGAAAAAAGGAGGTCATTGTCCCACTGTACTCATCCCTCATTAGACCCATTATAGAATACAATGCCCCATTTGGTATGTACCTCTCAAGACATCTGCAACAACTGGAAAGGCCTCAGAAATACCTCACTAAAAGAATCACAGGCCTAAAGCAGATGCCCTCGCTGACCCTTAAAAACTCCAGCTATACTCTGTCGATATCGTCTACTCAGAGGCGATCTCTGCTTAACATACAAGGCCATGTCAAACCCAGAGCTGTTGGACATGCTACACTTAAAGAAATCCCAATCCCTCAGAGCTACACGCTCCAGGGATCTAAACCTTGTCGTCACAATAAACAAAACATGCTGGAGGGATAGGTTCCTGACCCAGAGACTCCCCAGACTCTGGAATAGATTGCCCATACATGTCAAGCAGAGTGCCTCTTTGGACCTCTTCAAGAGGAACCTTGATGATTGGATGGGAGAAAGAAAATTCACCCCAGGGATCACGTCAGTCGCCCTGCTAGACAGGGGTCCAGGAAAGTAAATAATGTGGGAAGAAATAGCCAGGGAATTGTTATGGCTAGGCTTGTATAGGCCCTAGGGCTGATAGCCTAGTACCAACCTATGAACCTATGAACTTATGATGGGCTGCATACCTTTTTGTATTCTGTGGTATATTTATGATTTTTAATATATCTACACACACACACATATATATATATATATATATATATATATATATATATATATATGTATATGTATATAAGCATGTTGAATGTTGCCTCTGTAGAAACCATTAGAAAATACCGTGCAGCTGTCAGTGTGTGAATGACATACATTGCTGATAAATACACTTGTTTGCGTAATAAAACATATTCCAACTTTACTGGAAGGATATATAATGTGTTAAAGTGAAGTATTCTTCATGCAAAAATACAAATACTATGAGCTCATACACCCAGAAGTGAATAGTGAGAGAATCATGTACAGTATATCTTAGAGTTCCATATTCAACGGGTGATTAGTAGGTTGCGCTTGAGAACATCATGACTGTGGGTCACTTGTACAGATGCAAATCCAGTGAGAGTTATAAATGGTTAAGGGATCCCATAGAAAGGGAGAGAGGTGAACTCCCATCAATCAGTCATAGATAGTGGGATGGCAGAGTTACACACTAAAATGAAAATTAAACTGCTACTTGTACTTTATATTTGCTATTTTATCCAGGTTAAATGATTTAATATAATAAAAGCTCCATCAATGATAGCTGCTTGCATGGGCAAATAGAATATAATCAAGGAAATAAAGGAGACACCTGAAAATAATGTACCTTAAAATAATTAATTGAACAATTTATTTGCTAAGTATTTGCTGCTGACTAAACTTCAGGATAAACAGAACTGTACGATTTTATCTGCAGACTCTGTCTGTCTGTCTCTCTCTCTCTCTCTCTCTCCACACACACACAGACACACACACACACACACACACACACACACACACACACACACACACACACACACATATATATATATATATATATATATAGTGCAATGAAAAAGTATTTGCCCCTTCCTCATTTCTTATGTCTTTGCATGTTTGTCACACTTAAATGTTTCAGAACATCAAATAAATTTAAATATTAGACAAAGATAACCCAAGTAAACACAAAATGCAGTTTTTAAGTGATGATTTTATTTATTAAGGAAAAAAAAATATCCAAACCTACATGGTCCTATGTGAAAAAGTAATTGCCCGCCTTGTTAAATAATGAAGTAACTGTGATTAATCACATTTTTGGGAAAGCTGAGTTCAATTTCACTAGCCACACCAAGGCCCGATTACTGCCAGACCTGTTGAATCAAGAGATCACTTAAACAGAACCTGCCAGACAAAGTGAAGTAGGCCAAAAGATCCCAAAAAGGAAGAAATCATGTAACGATCTAAAAAAATTCCGGAACAGATGAGAAACAAAGTAATTGACATCTAGCAGTCTGGAAAAGGTTACAAAGCCATTTCTAAAGCGTTGGGACTCCAGCGAACAACAATGAGAGCAATTATCCATAAATGGAGAAAACATGGAACAGTGGTGAACCTTCCCAGGACTTGCCGGCCTACAAAAATTACCCCAAGAGCGCAGAGGCGACTTATCCAAGAGGTCACAAAAGAATCCAGATCAACATCTAGAGAACTGCAGGCCTCACTTGCCTAAGTTAAGGTCAGTGTTCATGACTCAACCATAAGAAAGAGACTGGGCAAAAATGGCATGCATGTCAGAATTCCAAGGCAAAAACCACTGCTGACCAAAAAGAACATAAAGGGTCTTCTCACTTTTGCCAAAAAACATCTTGATGATCCCCAAGACTTTTAGGAAAATATTCTGTGGACTGACGAAACAAAAGTTGAACTTTTTGGGAGGTTTGCGTCCCATTACATCTGGCGTAGAAGTAACACAGCAGTTCAGAAAAAGAACATCATGCCAACAGTCAAAAATGGTGGTGGTAGTGTGATGGTCTGGGGCTGCTTTTCTATTTCTGGACCTGGATGACTTGCTGTGATTGATGGAACCATGAATTCTGCTCTCTACCAAAAAATCCTAAAGGAGAATTTCTGGCCATCAGTTCGTGACCTCAAGCTGAAGCGTACTTGGGTTCTGCAGCAGGACAATGATCCAAAACACACCAGCAAGTCCACCTCTGAATGGCCTAAGAAAAATAAAATGAAGGTTTTCGAGTGGCCTAGTCAAAGTCTGGACTTGAATCCAATTGAGATGCTGTGGCATGACCTTAAAAAGGCAGTTCATGCTCAGAAACCCTCCAATATGGCTCAATTAAAACAATTCTGCAAAGAAAAGTGGGCCAAAATTCCTCAACAGCAATGTGAAAGACTCATTGCCAGTTATCGCAAATGCTTGATTGCAGTTGTTGCTGCTAAGGGTGGCATAACCAGTTATTAGGTTTAGGAGTCAATTATTTTTTCACATAAGGCCATGTAGGTTTGGATAGTTTTTTTCCTTAATAAATAAAATCAGCACTTAAAAACTACATTTTGCGTTTACTTGGGTTATCCTTGTCTAAAATTTATATTTATTTGATGATCTGAAACATTTAATTGTGACAAACATGCAAAAAAATAAGAAATCAGGAAGGGGGCAAATACTTTTTCATTGTACTATAGGTGTGTGTGTGTGTGTGTGTGTGTGTGTGTGTGTGTGTGTGTGTGTGTGTGTGTGTGATCCTAAATATTCATTTCAAACTCTTCCTTGTAATGTCCTAAAATCCTTTAAAAAATATTATTATTCATATTCAAACTACCTTCTTGTTAAAATTTTTGCCCTTTTCCTTGATGGCCATAAGGTTCTAAGG
>NW_025049071.1:0-28442 GCF_019279795.1 Protopterus annectens | reverse complement strand
CGCCATCTTATGTGTATGCGACAGGCACGTTGCTGGGTGTAGTGCGTGTTGCTATGCACATGTTTGTCTATGTTTACGGTATCTGGTTTACTTCTGGTTGTTATATAGACACGGCTGCCCGGCTATGTACTCTCACTACTGCTGGTGACCATGCCCATGGGGCTACTTGTGTGTAGGTGCGGCGCGCTGACATGCTGCGGTACACCTTCACTGGGTATGCCCACTGACAGTGCAGTGCGTGATGGACACGCTATTACGCGTATCCTTTGTTCCTTGGATGGGTACAGTTTGGACTTCGTGGGTTACTGTTTGGTTCTCCGTTTTGTGTAAATGGGTACTATGTTGCATACTCTGCGTACGTTTCATTATCCATGGACACTGGCTGGTGCGGTTACTATTGCAGGTGGCCTGTGACAGTCAGCACTTTAGGTTGCTCCTCGCCTGCCGGCAGTGCGCCACGGCGCATCCTACTTGAGCTCGCGCACGTGCCCTCTGCACGTGGTTGTGGTTGCGGCGCGCACTCATTACTATGCATGTGGTGCTGCTACGCCGATTATACACTGCACTGCCGGTGCACGCCTTACACCGGCCTTGCGCCGTGCTTCATGAATCCGGGGGTATATCTATATATATATCTATACATATATATATATATATATATATATATATATATATATATATATACACACACACATCCTATATATATATATATATATATATATATATATATATATATAGAGAGAGAGAGAGAGACATGTCGATATATGGGGATATACATATATGTGTAGATATATAGATAGGTTAACAATATCTACATAACCATAGAGATACATATAAATAGGATACTTACCACATGCCGACTGCTTTACATACCGACTCCCTTGATCCCGACGCTTAACGTCCGAAAGAACACACTACCGAAACACCAGATGCATGAGGTGTAATCTCACAATGTTAATGGACAGTCAGTGCTTCTGGTGTTGCGGTACGGGTAGGTTACTGAGTGTAAGTGTGTTTCTTAGGGCTGTAGTGTGTGTACGTGTGTGTTCTGTGTGTGGTGTGTGCTCTTGGGGGACTGTAATGTGTGGTTGTGGGTTAGCTTTGTGCATCTGTTTGCACGACCTAGGATGTAGAATATTAAAGTAGGGGGTTGTGTGGAGGGGTGCAGACACCTACATGGCGGGTGTAGGGGGGCTTGGCCACCTGCTCATATGTAGTGTAGGATGATTTGTTTGGATGTGCTGGGTAGCAGTGTGTCTGTGTGTGCATGTGTGTGTTCCATGTTCGTGTTACCTTTGCAAGTTACTGTCGATGTTGGTAATGTGGGATATGGGAGTCTGGTCCCGGTACTGTATTCGTCAGAACACTGTGGTTTCGGTATTCCATAGGTCTCCTGTACACAGAGGTTGAACTGTTCATATATGTGTATAACATGGACCATAGCAAACACACATTCCACCACTACCAACCTTTATGAGCAAAAGATATGGAGAGTATATGCCTATACACTATTACAAATATGTGCTATGGACATGAGCCAATGATAGTGTTTCTACCTTTCCCACTTTGCGAGGGACACTCCCTCTTTGGGCGGTTGTGTCCTGACCAAATATATTAAACGTGGCAAATGTCCTGGGATTGTAGGACATAATTATGTCCCATATGTACTGTAATAGTTGCATACAATAGCTATTTCTGTATCTAAAATACCTACATGTTAAAGGAAACAGGATAAGCAACTAAACTGCTACAAGAATAAGTTTATATTTAGGCAAGAAAGGAAAGTTCTATCCCTTGTACTGACTGTGGGTTTGTGTCGGCCTGTAAAATCAGATGTGTGTCCTGAAAATGTCCCACTATGGCCATATTAAAAGTTGGCAACCCTTGCCAAAAAGGGTCAGTCACCAACACAACTACAATGACTGCAAATACCTATGACAGAAATACACAGCTATCATGTAGCAACACATTATTACATTCAGATGTATTACCGAAGGGATTCAAGGACTAACATCACCTGCATGCTATACAGGAACCACATAACAGTGCCTTAATGAATCAGCCTGCAATTACCATTGTATTAGTCCACAAAAGGATAGGTGTTAAAATAGGGAAGGAACCCTCACGTACAAATCGATTATGTATAAAAGCAGTTCCTACACACCTGCATCTGCTAAGCTCACCCACCAACATCACTCCCACACCCAAACATATTACAATACAAACTGTAATAACATCACAAATCATTCACACACTGTACGATACCTGCAGAAGCCTTAACATACCTTGCCAGAGACACACTAACATGGCCCTATGTGAAATAGCTGCTGTTATACAATGGAACAGCTGCTGATACAACAGGGTTTGTTTGCACTAATCCCGGTTCAGAGGGTTGTGCGTACACCGGGATGTGTTAGCAATTAGTGAGTAACAGCACAATATGCTACACTTGTACACCAAATCAAGGATGTCTGGTGAGCACACTGTACACCACATAACAGTTCATGCATAGCCATACAGCCTTGAGCTGGCCAAACATCTTTGCCAGACTTAAGCATCTGCAGAAGTATCAGGTACAAACAAACCCTGCATAAGTAGCACTGTTCCGAAATATAACAGCTGTACTGACATGTAGAACTAAATCCTCTAGCCATTACACATAGTCCACGGGAGTCATGAAGCTAATATATCTCTGTATGCCTCCATATAGCAGTTGAAATATATCGCAATAACACATCTAGGCTGTCTCCCTGGAAGGTAAGGCAAACGGACAACACCCAAAAGGAGTACTCAGTTATACACCATTGTTGCCATGGTATCGGCTAATGGAGTAGCTGCACAGCTAATGTGCATCTAATTAACTACTTTGAAACAGCAATTGGTGGACAGGATAACATGTTACCAATATGTAACTAGAAAAGGATGTGTTATCACACATTCAAACCATCCGTATATACCAGAGGAACGTTACAAAGAACATTGAAACACAAACCGAAAAGGATTGAATCAACAGTTAATAACACCTCGGGTTACTAATAAGGTATGTAGAACAGTCAGTATGTCTGTGTATGTAGTACTTTTCTGTAGTATTTAAAGTGCACGCAATCCATATAGTGGAAACAGTTATCTTGTAGTGATGTATTGTTGAGCATAGTAATGCTTGTAGTATTTGTGTGTACTGCTGTAGGTCACAAGGCAAACACCGCATACAACACAAGGGATGCTATATAAGGGCTTTGAACAGAAATACTCCTCACCAGCCAATGTCATTGGCAGGGCTGGTCCAACAAGTATGTGCTATAACAGGGGATAGTATATGTTGATATACTGTAACTGTAGACATATGTATGGGTGTATTACAGAGAATAACGTGGAAGGTTGGGCCATTGTGCAAGTATGATTTGTATTGTGGGATATTGTGCCAATAACTGTGTAACGTACATTATTGTAGGCAGATATGTATTACAAGCTACATAGCATTACTGTAATGTTAGGCAAACATTAGTTATGTCAATTGGCATTTACAATACACAATAACAGGATACATATGTCTTTTAGTGAGCCGACAGTTTATCAGCATGATAGCAAAGTAAAATGGTAGAGCTATTTAATATCCATGTGCATAAGACATGTAATATGTGCAAAGGTAGGTACTAGACTGTCTTACGAAGGGTATCTGTAAACCTAGCTAGCATGAGTTGGCTTTCTACACCCCCATAGATTTGTTCCCTGTGCCTCTGAATGGCAGAGCCAATAGTTCCCTGTGCCTCTGTCCAGCAGAGCCACTGCAGTGATCCCCGGGGTACATGTCTGTCTCCCATCCACATGTCAAGGTTTCCCTTGAAGAGTGCTCATGAGGGGTCCTGCCTGATGTACATTGGAATCATGTTCCAAAGCATGGGGAGTGTCTGGGTCAGAAATCTATCTGTCCAGCACGTACTACTCATTGTTGTGGTTAGGTGTATATCCCTAGAGCATGTAGCTCTCAGAGGCTTCTGTTTAGGTGGAGCATATCCAGCAATACAGGGTTGGACATGGGCCCTATATGTCAAGCAGAGATCACCTGTGAGTATGCAGTATGCAACTAAGTACAGCTGGAGTTTCGTAGGTTGGGCTGCATAGGTCATCTGTTTGAGGTCAGTAATCCTCTTGGTGTGGTACTGGTGTGGTCTTCCAAGCTGTTTCAGTTGTCTTGTAAGGTATATCCGAAATGGGGTGTTGTATCTTTTAATGGGTCTAATATGACATGTTTAGAGTCACAATGGCCCCACTGATCTGGATGCAAACCCATTAGAGATTGGGAGGGGTCATGTAGAAGGATATTCTAACCACCGTGTCATTATGGGTATCCAAGGAGAGATTGCTATCTACTGGGGTTCCCGGATCCTGTATTACCTTTTCTGTATGTAGGGGACTAGCACCTATGTGGTAGTCCATGGGTGATTAGTTAAATCCAAAGGGGATGACTATGCACTTTTAGGCATTCAGCTTTATGCCATCATATTAACATCAGCTATCCATCTCAGTGCGACCCTTCCAGAGGGTGTCTGTAACAGCTGGGGAAACAATTATGTCCCCTAGTTTGCAGTCATCTGTAAACCTTTTCAGCCAAGGCCCTCCTGTGCTTGTCTGTACATCAGAGAAGTATATACTGAACATGAGGGGTCCTAGGACTGAGCCCTTGGGGACGCCAGTTGTAACTGGTATACAGTCAGACCTAGGGTATGCAACTCCCACTGTGTGGGTTCTGTCCATGAGCCACGTTGCAAACCATCACATGACGTAGGGGTTAATGTTCAGGCGGATGGGTATGTTGATAATACCAGAAGGAGGAATGGTGTTGAAAGCCTATGAGAGATCTAGGTAGGCTGTGTGGACCTCCTTACCCTCATCTAATGCCTTGATAACTGTCTCTAAGAAGTCCACCAGGTTTAGGAGGCATGGTCTGCCCTTAACAATGCCAAACAGGGAGGGGGTCAAAGGTTTGGAGGTACCCAATGTCTCTGTGACAGTGATCCATGATGTGCACCATAGCCTTGCAGACCAGGATAGTCAGGCCTATAGGGAAATAGATCCCTTGGTCCATTGTGGTGCCACCTTTGTGGAGTGGGATAACTGTTGCTGTGTGCCATTCAGGGGTCACTATGCCCGATGTGAGGCTATTACTGAACATGGTGCGCAGGTGGGAAGACAGTACGATCTGAAGTTCATGTAAAATGCAGCCTGGGATGTTGTCCAGTCCCATGGATGCTGTGATATTGCCTTTAGAGTGTGCAGCTTTGAGGGGGATCTGCCAGGATGGTGCCAATATCAGTTGTTTCTGTAATGTTCGTGCCTTTGTGTTGTAACTCAGAGCAGATCTGGTTGTTGACGTCGAGATATGTGACATAGCTATAGAATGCTTTGTAGTTGTTGTTGGTAATAGTTGCATTATAGTTTTCGTAGCTAGCTTTGGAGGATCTTATAAGGGATCTTACCTTCTTACTGAGGCTGGCCAGGGATCTCCTCCACGCATGGTATTGTACTCTCATTTGCAACAGTGTCTTCCTCCTGTAGTACAATATGTTTATGGCAGGACACCACCAGATTGGTTTAGTTAATTAGGAGTAAAGCATCCTGGTTCTGCTTGGGATAGCACAAGCCACGCACTCCTGTAAGTGCTTATAGAGTGCATTTGTGTAGGATTCAGCAGTTGTAACAGTACTGTCCATCTGCATGGGTGTCATGATGTCCACCACGTCTGTCTTAAGAAGCATGTAGTTGGCCTTGTAGACATATTATACTGTGGTTCCCTTAATGGGGGGTAGGTGCGGGATGTGGATATCAATGGTGTTCAGCACATGGTCTGATCGGACCAATGAGGAGTTGGCTTCACTTGTGATGCAGCAGTCACTCATGCTGGTAATGACTAGGTCTACGATATTGTTGTCCCTGGTGGGTGTGTGGATATGTTGAGTCAGGGCACTGGTAATTATGAATTCCAGAAACTGTTGAGCTAATGCATTGGTACATGAGTAGTTTTGCCAGTTAATGGTGGGGTAGATTCAGTGAGACTTATGTGATGAGTGTGGGGTTGTGCGAATGTGTACCTTCTCCACATGACAGTCAGGGTCAGGCTTGGTTGCAGAGACCTTTACCTCCAGTTTGGCTAGATGAGTGCATCTCTCACAGATTGTAGTGTTGGGTGATAAGAGGAGAGGCTTGTCTGTGTACATGAGGCAATGTGTACATTGCCTCAAGATGTCCAGATTCATCAGATAGGTGAGAACACTGGCAGCTGACTCTTGGACATGCCTGAATATAGAACTACATTCACCTAGATAAGTGAGGAAAGTGAGTACAATAGCTACATTACTCTAAGCAACTGAGAAAAGTATGTACAAAACCTGCTCACCCTTACCTGTAGGTAATGAGGAAGATTGAGTGCTATAGTAATTATTAGCTTACGTAGTGCTTACAAGTCCTGAACAAGTGCTTAGCATGAATAAGCAATCCAGGTAGGGTCTTGGATAACATAAACACATGGCCCCCTCCCCCCAACAGGTACACAAGCATATATCCATGTACACCACAGGGCCCCTGTACCCACAACTATGCAGGTACAAGCTGCACTCAGTCTGCATGAGACCTGCCCACATCACAGGTTGTATCATATACATATGGCAAAACAAGATGCTCTCCATGTACACATCACGTAAAACATAGCTCCATGTCAGGTTGTGTACACACTGAATGGTGCACACCAACAGGTATCATAACCCACAAAGGGGAAGACACCACTGATAATGGGAAGTACTGCACTACTATCCTGCTGAGTCTGGTCTTTAAGGCCATGAACCTTGATCAATTAAGTGATGTCAGCAGTAGAGATGTAGATGACAGTATGGTTGATGTCACACTGCATATCATAACCTTGCCAGGTCATAGGACATCATCACCCATACTGTGTACCACCTACACTCGGTATACTAGATGTACATTCCTATGTCACAGGAGTGTTTTGCAACAGGACTGCTGGCAGAACCAACACTACAGAAGGTGTCTGAATAATACGTGATCATCATACCAGTGGCAGCTACAGTATATCAGGGTTAATCAATTTTATTCCCCCTCACTGTAGTCCATACCTCACAGACAAACAGAAGGCATCTGACTATTGAAGTATGTTAATGACTATGACCTAGGAGCAATAGCTGACTCGCATTGTCACCCCTATGTTAATAACCCTGTACCCATGAACTACTACCTAGGCAGCAGTCAACATAATGGACACTTGTGCATGAGGGATGCAGCTGGGCAGTTGTCTTTCCTGTGATAGCTACATCACCACTCCTGTCAGGTAGCCATATGTGGCAACCCTAATAATGATGGGGTGCCATTCATGAATATGGAGATCATTGTCCAGCCATACAGAATACTCAAGTGACCCATATCAGATCACATATTTCCTTTAAGGGGTATTGGCCATGTGCAGATGGCTTACACCAGCCTTCCCATTCCCCATCTCCACTATGTAGCATGATGCATACCCTGAATAAATTCATGTCCAACCCAGTGATGTTGGACATGCTACATGTACTCATCCTGATCTCTAACACATACTTCATGGACATCCACCTACCACATGCTGGACAGATCCTTGTCCCATACACTTGACACAGTCCTGCCATACTATACATTTCTGTCCTTCAAAGCTGCACATCGCTCCCCTCTCAGACATGGTGAGATGACCACATGGTAATGCATGGTATATATATCATTAACCCTGTGGATCAGTAATGTGGCACTGCTCCACCTGGCCCCACAGACCCGCCTGTCGACTACTGCCAGGTAACCTTTCATCCTAGATCCATACATGGCCCATGGCATATAGCCCACTAGTTGACTTTGACTGTACATGCTATAGTTGATATCCATCCCTGCAAATACCATCTGGCTAGCCAGTGTTCCAAGTGTATCACATGTGCAACACAGGTGATACATGGCAGGATGTTGAATTGCTGTACAGTGCCATGTAGATGTATATGGCAGAACACATACATGTAAAACCTTATGTGAGCATGTCTGCAGGGTCACAGGTCATGTATGTTAATGCAGTGTAAGTCCTTATATGTGACATATACACTGCATCAAGGTCGAATGCATTAATGTGGACACATCCAGCCATTTGCTGATAGGTAGGAACACCAGTACAGGAAAACAGACATGACCACATCAAGACAGCAACCACATGGAGTATGAGCAATGTAATCAGGTGACACACACATATATGGTGATAATATCCATTCAACATTGAGTGTCACATGTGTGTGACACAAACACATCAGTGTCATGTAGGTTTGCAAATACAACTATTTAAACTTAATTAATGTGATACACATGTATGTTCAGCTGTAGCTCTGTATGTCTCTGTGAGTTACTGTGACTTGTCTCCATCATTATGTCTTCCAGGTATGGCGCGTGCAATGTTTCCCCCTTTTACACACTTGGAGGATGAGGCCCTCATCCCATACCTACTCGACAATCATGATACCCTGTTTAGCCATGTGCTACAGGATGCACAGCAGTGGGATGCCCTGTGGATGGAACTTCGCAGGAGGGTTAATGATGTGGGTGGCCACAACCACACATACCAACAGGTTCACAGACACTGTACAGACCTCATTAGATGGGTGAAACAGCATGCAAATGCAATCGCAAGGGAACAAGGTGCAACAGCTGGTGGACCACCAACCCAGTCCCCACTTACACGTACCGAAGAGCTACTGGCTATCCTGGAGACACCTGCAGAACCACATCCACAAGCCTTAGCCGATATTGTGGAGGTGGTTGTCTCTCAACCATTGAGCCTGGAGTTGCCTGGTAAGTCAGTACTGCACCTATAACAACTATATTCTATATAGTTGCATGTGTCACTGTACAATATGTAATATAACATTATATGCACGGCATGTATACACACATGGCACATACTATAGTATGCTACTCTGTGTATGCACACATGTGCATACACCATAGTATAGTCTAATGCACTGGTGTATGTGTTATGCACATTCTACCCTGTAGCCTTTATACAGGGGTGGATTATGCTCATACTGCTGTGTTACTCCTATTTAGGAACTTCTGACATTCTGCTGTGACAGCAGCCCATTGCAGGTGAGAGTGTTATTATTTATCAGGAACCGTAATGCACAAATCTATCTGCATGTGGCCATGTACAGCATGTACACATAATGTATGGTCCTGTCACAATATACAGGTTGGACCTGCAATGCATCACAATGACTACCCATGTGCAACACTTGCAAACTATGTGAATCATCTCACCGACATGAATCCTCACAAACGTTATTGCCAGATGTGTTGATAGCTGTGCATACAATGGTGGAGGTGCTGTTCACTTTAGGGACGTACTACAGATCTGATCTATACATGTGGTGAATGCAAACAGTACTACACAGTGGATGTGGATCATAGCCCTGCTATGAATGTCACACAATGTGATGTGCTACCTTGACATGTCCATGACATCTATTGGCCTGGTTGCTACGCTGCCTACCTAACCTGAAAACATATCCCACATACCACCCTTTATCTGCATAACCCTGTTGTCAGTGGAGCATATATGCCATATGGGACAACACAGACGTGAAATAGATGTCCATCACAATAATTTGGGCAGCACATGTACACACATGGCCATGGAGGATGGCCAGAGACATGGAGCAACACACACAGTAGACATATTGTGCTTGTGTGTACACCCTGTCATACAATGGCTACACACGGTTCAACCATGGCCTTTGTATAATGGTCATAATGTAGATGTGGAACACTAGACATCCTACAGGCCTGTGCACATCTTGTATAGGCGTAACATCAATCCACCACATAAGATGTGTTGAACATCTTGAGGGTGTTGCGACATGACAGCAGTCACCTGTACAGTATCCACATCAGGCCACAGATACAATACATTCCTATTGCTGGTGTTGGACGTAAATGTCATACTAGCTCCGTGTGTGTGTGTGTGTGTGTGTGTGTGTGTGTGTGTGTGTGTGTGTGTGTGTGCGTGTGTGTGGTAGACAGATGGTATGTGGGACATGGCGTACCGTGTTCGCCATGTCTGGCCATAGTTGACAGGCTGCAGCAATATGGTTGCAGATGTGCAGGGGTGTCATCCATATACCCATCAGTGACCTGTGTCACAACTTCCACATCATGGTTTAGTGTGTACACACCTCAGTGGCGTGTGTCACATTCCACAGTATATATGTATTGTATCTGAACACAGTCATGGCTGTAAACCCTGTCTGTAACTCACACTGTATAGCACTAGAGATGCCTCATGATTCCTTGCAATGTCCATGCACATCAGCTAAATTTGAAGTATATCTGTAGGGCGGACAGACAACACTGAATTGGTACACCACTGCCCCACTGTATATTTGACAGGACACCACTGTGTTTAACATGTATGCATGTCATTGCACATGTCAGCAGATCACATGTCATACATGTGATTATCAAGGTCATATGCTACACATCAGGCAGGTGTACTGTTAACATGTGCTGGTCCACATGGTGCAACACAGGGATGTATGCTAACTACTACTATGACTGTGTAATTTGCATGCCGTCTGTTATGACACATGCATGCTGTTGTGTGCAACACAAGGATGTATGATAACTACCACTATTATTGTCTGCGCTGCATGCCTTCTGTCATATCACATGCATGGGTGTCTGTGTGTGTGTCTATTGTATAGATTGTAATGTACAGTTCTTGTCTGCCCTCACAGGTGATGTAGATGCGTTGCCCTCCTGCGGTACATCTGATGTTAGTGTCCCCACAGACTCTAGCAGTGATAATGAATGTATGATTGGGACACAGGCAGAGTTGTCAGGGGCTGAAACTGTGCCATTGGTTGCCATTCCACCTATATCCACCTCATCCCCACACACAGATCCCATACCTGCACATACTCCATCACCAGTGGCCATACAGGAAGGACAGTTGGCGCGTGGTAGCTTGGAACAGGAAAGTGTGGGGGCAATAGAAAGTGTGCCTGCACACCATGGTGTCTGCCAAACCACTGGTGGTGCCCCACACAGGCACGTGGCCAGTACTGCTCTCTTAGGAGAACCTCTGGCCAACATGATCCTGCACAACAGAGCGCAGCAGTTGGTGTCACCAGACGCATGTTTCAGGCTGTAATGGAGGCACAGGCACATGCTGAATGGTGCAACAGAGAAGATCACAGGCTACAGAGGGCGGGTGTCTGTTCTTTAACAACATCCAGGCAATGGTAAATGCTCAACAGCAGATCGCTGATGCTTTGGATAGACAGTCGGGTGACATGGTTGGAGTCCTTGACCGTGGCATGACAATCCACGAGCATGAGCTGTCTGTGTTGGAACATCTGGTAGGAGTGAGGCATCGGGCACGTGGATGTAGGCCTGCTACATCACCTGTGTCAGGTCTACGTGTACGAGCTACCTCACATGCCCACTTCCATAGTGGCAGTAGCAGCAGCAGTGCATCTGGTGCTGTGCTGTCCACACCACGGTACAGCAGGCCACGTGCACGTGGCCCAGGATGGCCCCAGCAGGTACACGGTTCGAGTGGACAAGTGACATCAGACAGTACCCAATCTGCACCTCTGTCTGGTAGTGCCTGTGCAACTCCTGGCAGGCACAGGTCACATGTCTGTGGCCAGACACCGTGAACTGCAAAACCTCACCTGTATAGTTTGCAGCTGTCAATAATACCCCATGTGTAGGCCAGACACATAGGAGAACTGTGTTCATACATACACGCACACACTGGACACATATGTAGGGCACCGCAACACACACATGCATAACATCCAAACATGCCCAATTAGATCAAAGGCCCAAACCCATACACATGATGTCATCCATTGGTGCAGCCTAGGCCTCTGGCAAGCATTAACACTCTGTGCATATGATGATGCCTGTGCCGTATCCCTGACATTCACACCATCAGTGTAGGAACATGCTCATATGGTCTGATGCACAGGGTGAACACACTAGGATGATATGTGTAGTTTACAAATGTTGAGGACTGTTGACAGGCAGCAGATATACCATGTAGTACAGGTGTACAATAATGTTAACAGTATGTGTCTTGTGTAACAACAGTGCAGCCTAGGCCTCCGGCAAACATTAACACCCTGTGCATATCATGATGCCTGTGCCACATCCCTGACATCCACACCATCAGTGCAGGGACATGCTCATATGATCTGATGCACAGGGTGAACTGACTAGGATGATATGTGTAGTTTACAAATGTTGAAGACTGTTGACAGGCGGCAGATATACCATGTAGTACAGGTGTACAATACTGTTAACAGTATGTGTCTAGTGTAACAACAGTGCAGCCTAGGCCTCCGGCAAACATTAACACCCTGTGCATATGATGATGCCTGTGCCGCACCCTGACATCCACACCATCAGTGCAGGGACATGCTCATGTGGTCTGATGCACAGGGTGAACAGACTAGGATGATATGTGTAGTTTACAAATGTTGAGGACTGTTGACAGGCAGCAGATATACCATGTAGTACAAGTGTAAAATACTGTTAACAGTATGTGTCTTGTGTAACAACAGTAACTGCATGTTGGTCATGATGTTCTGCTGTCCTACTTGAGGTTTAATTGCATGTGCCGGTGGATATCAGTGTTTGCAGTTAGTGTCCCATACATCAATGTGGACTACTCACAGGTATGTATGAATATACCAGCATGCACCATGTAGCTGCCACATACCAGTGAGAATGTCCCACGTTACAAACACGTCTACCATTCCAAGAGCATGATAGCTGTACATTAAGCTACTGTGGCACAGACGTGACATCCATAAAGGGTGACCTCACAGGTACAGTTACATGGAGTGGTGAGGTAAGAGAGTGGTCTAGCTGATTACAAGGGTTGAGGCCAGTGGGAAGTGTGATGCCTCATTGGGAATCAGTAATACACGTTCCCATGACAGGATACCAACACAAACCTGCACCCACACACTCAGGTATTGACACATGTGTATTCAGTGACACAGTAACACACACAGTCACACTCACGGGTTCACCGACACAGTAACACACACTTGCATACAGTTGCTACTGGTGGGATGAGGACCCCTGCCTATGTGCAAATCATCATTACAGTACTGTGCACCTACATGATGCGCCACAGAGAATACACATGTACAGGTAGTCAGTATGGCTTAAGATCGGGGCCATCAACACATTTGTGAGATACACACCCCTGCCTATGTCCTGCTTTCTACATTGCAGACTGTACAGATGTGTACTCTAGTGAGTAACAATTGAGATGTATTCCCCACAATGCGTGACATATATGGGCACACACACTACCACACATGCCAGTACTGTGAATCTCAGACCTGCTTAGCTCATGTTATCTATATCAGACGTACAGCAGTATTGCATGCATTACAAACTGTACTGATGCTTCCTGTGGCAACAGTGCTGATATATGCACTAGGGACATCATATCTATTAACAGGTGTTAAGTGATTTACCTTCGCTGTCACCCTGACTGCTGTCTAAGTTGTGTGTTATGTCCTTCAATTAATGAAACCATTGCTTACCAGTTACACAGGGTATTGTAGGACCGCTTGTGACACACCTGTGAGCTGTCCACAGCAACCATCCATCTGCAAAGATGCCCCACCATTTAGTTATTTCAACACATTTGTCCATACCTGTGGTACATCTTTCTGTACATTCAGCATATCACCATATACAGTTGGCAATGTTGAGGCTGCATTGCAGCTGCATGATGTACTAGGATACATGCCACCTGCATACATCAGCAACTGCACACGCATGTTATCTGAACACACAACACTACGTGTACAGGTGTGTAGGTCCTACAATCCTGACATTCGGTCATGTTTGTAGGCATTGCAATTGGTGGATATGTGTAATGACATACTTGACACATGGACTGTTGTATGATATGATGGGTGACCAGTAGAGAGGGGTTGTTACCTCTGTCAACATTGATATCACACCTTATGTACTGTTAGCATTCAGCAGCCATGGACCTACATTCCATGTGCATGTGTGTAATGGCTGTAGCCACCTGTTTGCACAAAGGACTACAACAGCTATGCTATTTACAGGTATGTTGTGTGTGTGGCATGTACATACCCAGGGCACGTACATGTATGTCATATCCATACATGAGGGTGTGTACTGGTGTACAGCAACAGTCATCTGCTAATGGTGGAAAGTACTAAGGGCCCCTGGTATGTGTACAGCTGACCTGGTCACAGACAGTGGTATAATTGCATTGCATAACACATGATGCAACTGTGTCAGTACATGTGTACTCTCTACAGTTGATATAGAGCTTAGTACAGTACGCAGGTCAAGGGTCACATGGTGGTGTACTCATCTATGTCATACAACATGTATGGTTGTGTGTTAGTTATCCGAGGGCATGGTGGTGTCTACAGTTTACATCCTAGAATGCAGCATGTGACACTGTGTCCTGCACATGGCTCATCTCTGATGCCTTTTGTGGGGGGACTGGTCAGTACATGTGAGTGGCCTTTATGTATGTGGGTACACCACCTGGAGCGGTCCGTACCTGTGTTACGGCCCCCATGTCTGGTTCTGAGGTATATGGTGGTAGTGCTAGGTTCTGAGTTATATGGTGGTAGTGCTATTGTGCACTACAGAGACATCAGCCAGGTGTTCCTCACTGCACAGATGTCAGTACTCCCCATTGTTCGATCTACAGTGACCAGCTGTGAATATGGACACTACACATCTAGCACTGGTTAGCATAAGAAAATAATGCAGTTGTCCTGTAGGTGTATGGGAGTTAACCTGTGTTTAGGACATTTGCCTTGGAATGGCACTGTGTGGGCAGATGTGACTTGGGTAATATCCACACTCCCTTGTGTCATGGATGCATGTGATATGTGACAAAAGCCTGCCTACTGTCAGCCATGTCATCCCAGAATGACAGCTGATGTTGTGTAAAAGGCTGGTGTCAAATATATGTAGAGCAGCTTTCCCGCTAACAATGACAACTACTAACACCAGAGCCCATTACAATGTGTTCTTTACATCTACCTGTAACAGCATGGCCACTGTGGCCCTCCGTGTTTAGCATCAGAGTGCATCCCAGTCAGCCTTGTGCTACTAGGAGTATGAGCATGCCCAGTATATCCTTGTATAGATGGACACATAGTAGTGCATTCCGACCAGCCCTGTGCTACTAAGTGTATCAGCATGCCCAGTATATCTTTGTGTAGATGAACACATAGTGCATTCCGAACAGCCCTGTGCTGCTAAGTGTGTGAGCATGCCCAGTGACACTTTATGTCGGTTATTTGCCTCTGTGTATGGGCATGGTCATTGTAACCCTGTATAGTGGTAGTAGTTGTCCATTCCACAGATGGGCATACTCCAGGTCAGGATGGATTCCTACTTTAAACACACAGGTTCACAGGTATGTACATCTTAACTGCCAGTATCCCTATTGATGTCCGCATTCCCAGATGGTCATAATGACAGCCTTAACATGTGTAGTCTGTGTGACGCGATTCATAAGTATGTAGTATTGTAATAGTAATCTGTAAATAAGCAGGTGTTCCATACCCACCACTGGCGTGTGTGTGTGTATGTGTGTGTGTGTGTGTGTGTGTGTGTGTGTGTGTGTGTGTGTGTGTGTGTGTGTGTGTGTGTGTATGTCTGTCCCCATTTGCTATTGGACTCTAAATTGCTTTTAGACTGCCCAAACTCCATACATTTCTTATACCCACCGTTAGCAAGGCTGATGATGTCACCCATCTACAAATACACCTCTGGGAGTGCTGTGTCCCAGTAATCTTGGTAGCGCATTCTGTAACTGTGTAGTGCAAAAAAAAGTAGTTAGGTCGGTGTTCTACTCCCACACTTGCTGTGTGTGTGTGTGTTTGTGTGTGTGTGTGTGTGTGTGTGTGTGTGTGTGTGTGTGTGTGTGTGTGTGTGTCCATTTGCCTGATGACTGAGTAATGCTTTTATACTGCTCACACTCCATACATTTCTTATACCCACCGTTATCAAGGCCAATGATGTCACCCATCTACAAATACACCTCTGGGAGTGCTGTGTCCCAATAATCTCGGTAGTGCGTTCTGTAACTGTGTAATGCTGTAGTGTAATAAAGTAGTTAGGTCAGTGTTCTAGTCCCACACTTGCCGTGTGTGTGTGTGTGTGTGTGTGTGTGTGTGTGTGTGTGTGTGTGTGTGTGTGCGTGTGTGTGTGTGTGTGTGTGTGTGTGTGTGTGTGTGTGTGTGTGTGTGTGTGTCTGTTGCCTGAGGACTGAGTAATGCTTTTATACTGCTCACACTCCATACATTTCTTAAACCCACAGTTATACAGTTATCAAGGCCGATGATGTCACCCATCTACAAATACATCTCTTGGAGTGCTGTGCCCAGTAATCTCGGTAGCGCGTTCTGTAAGTGCATAAGGCTGTAGTGTAGTAAAGTAGTTAGGTCAGTGTTCTAATCCCAGACATGCCAAGTGTGTGTGTGTGTGTGTGTGTGTGTGTGTGTGTGTGTGTGTGTGTGTGTGTGTGTGTCTGCCTGTGTGAGACAAGTACAGTGCTTTGTAGTACTCGCCGTAGCGCGTGCCCTAAATGCGTGTTGCTGCAGTGTGATATGGTAGGGGTTTGTATACAGGACATTGCAAGTGTGTGTTTGTCTGTCAGAGCCTGTTTAGAGGTGGCCTTGATTGTCTTACCATTGGACATGTTTAGGAGCGGGTTTTGTAGTTTTCCTATATAGTATCTGTCTTATGATACACTGGCCACCTCACGAGGAGTACAGCTGTCAGTCAGCCATGGCACTGTGTTGGCAAGCCATACCCATACATCTGACAAAAGGGCTGGTGAACTAAGTATGCAGCCCTACTAGTACCCGGTATATGTCCCGCAGCCATGTGCCATGCACATACAACCTTGCCTAGGATATCCCACTATGTTGCTAGTAACATGCACATTGAGGACAGATAGTAGGCATGGTGTGACTGCAGTGGCCTGCAGAGGACATGGTGCCCTGTATAGTGGTACAATAGGCACATATATGCGGACATTGTGCCTTCACTATGTTCCACACTGAATGACTGCAACATATGTGGTGCCATCATATGTGATCCACTAAGGCCAGACAATGCTGTACACATGTTCCCTGTATGGACCCATGCCACTGACACCACGGAATACCTGTCCATTCTATCCATGCAGGTGCAGGTCCGACCTGTTCACTATAAGCAGGTTTCGCCACACCAGGCCAGTATTGACATATCGGGGTATAACAGGCTGTGTACACTACATGCGTCTGCCAAACCAGGTACACCTGTACATGTCACTGTACAGTATTGTGAGACATGCACATCCCAAACAATGTCCATGTGAAGTATTATCAAACAAAGACATTGAATGCATTGCAAAGCTATGGCCCTACACACTGGTAACCAGGATGTCAGGCCAGATAATGCAGTACCCATCTGTGTGGGACACTGCAGACACTACACCCCTGCACAGCACACCATTGTTGGGTGACACAATGGCAAGGATTACCCCTCACCCAGCCTTGTACAGCCATCTTGCACAGCCAAACACTACACACCCATGGATCAATGCATACCTGCATGACAGTACTGGCACCCTGTGTCTGCATGTGGGTTGTAATGCTCCCAATTACAGTCACACCCAGTATAAACCTCATTGGCATACCAACAGTTGTCAAGCACTTTCACATGCCCTAGCCCATAGAACCTCCAGATATCCCCTGTGGTGCATGTGGTCCTGTGCATTACTGCGGTGTGGCAAACTAAGTAGTTACATTGTGTATTGCCACAATGGTGTCAATGTGTGTCCATTAGAGTGTGGTTGTGGTGACAATGGCATCCGCTCATGTGCCTGACATATGTGCCACACCTAATGTATGTCTACTATATCTGTTGCAGATGGCACTCACTCACCTTCACACATGTTTTTACAGTACTGCAACATGTCACCTCTGTGGCACATGTAGTAACGTTATGCATATCTAATAGTAATGAGTAGTCAGGGGTTTGCCCCTGTACTATTTAGCGTGTGTCAAATGATGCTTATGGTTAAGTCTCCAAGCCCTTCCCTGTTGTACATTGCCTGTCCCATACACACACTCTCTGGTGGATGTGAAGTGGCCTTTGCATCTATTGCAGTTCTCCTCTAGCTGATTACGTGTGGTACAGCTGTGATGGTGTTCCCATAGCCATCCACATGATAAACACAGTACACTATCTAGGGAAAAATGTTATTATCTGGCCATGACAGTCGCTGTGAGTGGCACCTGGATGTGTTCTGACACGGTATCGCAGATGATATCTGGATGTACCTCAATAATTTTCCACACTGGGGAAATAGCCTAATGACAGGAGGGTGATGTGACCCACTACAGCATATAAGTGTAGCTATGCTGCATTGAGACTACTGCCTGTTTAACGTGTGTGGTAATGGCTATTCTGCATGTTAAAATACAGACATGACAGTATTCTGTTCATGAGGGAACCCCATCTGTAGGGCCATCTGTGAGCAGGTCAGTGTGTGCAACCATTTGATTCCTGTGTTACACACTGAACACACTTCTGTGCACAGCAGAAACATGATGTGAGGACTGCAGACAGTACATGATGATAGGGATGTGTTACTGCCATCGCATCCCTGACTTGACATGTGTCATGAGACAGTGGTATGACTGACACTGTCTGGGATTCCCAGTGACAAGCCAATGATGGACAACTGTTCATAGCTGCGGTCACACATCTACTACACATTGTACAGTTGCCATGCGGTATATATGCATGTGTTGTGCTCCCTCTGCAAATGTATACCATCTGTTGTATTGGGTTGCTGGTGATATCTATGCATACTGTCAAAGGTAATCCTGTATGCTGTTGTCTATCACTAAACCATATGTGGGTTTAAAATGCAACACCATAGGCTGAATGGGTTGGTAGATCCCGGCAGATCCTCTGGGCCCACTTCAGCTGATCATAGCACCAGACACTAGCACATCTGGGGCCCAGCCATTAACATCAACCTCTGTTGGCTCTGCACCAACTTCTGGTGGTACCACCACTGAAGATGGAGCATGTCCCCCTTGGGAGCGGGACCAGACAGGTACATATCTGCTGTTGTGCAGTCCCAGACATGTTGTGTTGGTGGCACCCTAAGGGGATACGAAGCCAGATATGCCAGTTCAAGGACAAAGTGTCACATTTACAGGGTGATGCTGCCCCTCCTGAACAGCCCCCAGCACTGCCTCCTTTGCAGCTGTGTAGGTGCAGTGGCAGTTGCCCATGGCTGGGGACCTCCGTCCCACTGTTCCCATGGGCTTTTGAAAGCCGAAGACCCATCCCCATCCAGGGTGTATCCCCCCCGACATGTGTCATATACCAACCCTGTATGCTGTCATTTCTATGCTCCTACCTTTCCTCCATGGCCATACCTACACACCTTCCCCAACATCTGACCCTCACCTACGGACACATAAGGCCATTCGGCTCCTAGGACACCATCTGCCCTATACATAGCTGTCCATTACACACACATGCCCACTGGACACATGAAATCCTTGTAATATGCATCATAACATACTACTGTTATCCTCACCACTGTCCCTCAGGCGCACGGTCCTGTTATGCACATCACTCCTACATGGTCCAGGTGCATGTGAGGAGGATGACCCCATTGTACACAAAACACTACCGGTCCCTCTATGGTTACCTCATTTACCTTTATCATGATGATGATGTTGCACACAGCACATTGCAGGAGTACTGTTCACACATAATGATTGGACAGGTACTGTTGTGTTAATGTACATTACATGCACAGAGTGATGTATACAGCCAATGTGCAACTATTTGCGTGTATGACTGACATATGTCTGTCTGAGGGAGTCTTGTGATCACATAGAGCAACACCCCTACATAGTACAGGCGTCACTGGTGTTTCCCATTTCATTCGTTTGTAATGCTTTGTTGCCACATGGTATGTCCCTGATACATCTCTATATATGTATGTACCTATATGCCGGACATAAACACTCACATGTACATCTACATGATGGGATACATTCCTATACTATTGAATGACTGGGCTGTATGATATCCTCTGGTTACAGTCTCTCATGCTCGATTAGCCTCTACATTGCTTAACCAATGCAATACTCGCATACTGGTAGCCAAACACGCTTACACCCGCTTGATCCCACACTTGCTAATGCACCGGCACTGGTGCTTGCATCTGTCACTCACACCTCTGGGTGTGAGCAAGGACTACAATATTACCTTGTGATGCCTATCACATTGTACTACATGACTCCAGTATCGGGACTGGCCACCCTTTAGGTGACGGCATCACATTCGACTGTACGGAATCAGCGGCCTGTCCAGTGACACAATCATATTTGTGTGTACCTCATACAATGTGCTCCCACCTTGTGATGCCTATTACATTGGAATAAATGAATACAGTATCAGAAATGGCTGCCTATTAGGCGACGGCATGGCATTCGACTGTACAGAATCAGCGGCCTGTCCAGTGAATCATTCATATTCGTGTGTTCCTCTTAGGCATACCTTGTGATGTCTATCACATCGGACTACATGACTACAGTCATAGCCGGACTTAGGCATAGGCTAACTAAGCAGCCACCTAGGGTGCTGCTTTAGTGGGGGCACTTTACCAGTATTTATTTGGAGTAGGTAGACCAGGATGGGTTCACTGGGTGATGTGGTGTGGGGTGCCATTGTGCCCTCTGCCTAGGGCACCAGTTGACCTAAGGCCACTCCTGACTACAGTATCGGGAATGGCTGCCCATTAGGCGACCGCATGGTGTTCGACTGTACGGAATTATCTGCCTGTCTGGTGAATCATTCATAACTGTGTGTTCCTCTTACAATCTGCTCCCACCTTGTAATGCCTATCACATCAGACTACATGACTATAGTATCGGGAATGGCTGCCCACTAGGCGACGGCATGACGTTCGACTGTATGGAATCAGCGGCCTGTCCAGTGATTTCATCATATTTGTGTGTTCCGCATATACTCTGCTCTTGTCTGGCTGATACATGGGAACCGAGACCCTGCATTACAAAGAAGTAGTTGGGTTTTGGTAACCACATCCATCGGATGGGTCATGCTACCGCATACCTGTTATAGGTTTGCCACCTTCTCAATTGACCAAGGTAGGACAATAGGGTTACCACCTGTCCCACTTTGTGAGGGACACTGCGAAAATAATCAAGACATAGCACATGTCCAGATTACAGGACATTATTATATTCTACGTTTCATTAATAGTTGCATACAACAGTTATTTTATATATGACACTTCTATATGTTATGTAAAGAAGCATAAACAAATCAAATGCAACTAGATTAAGCTTTTATTTGTGCATAGAAGTGTAATCCTGTACTACACACGGCTGTAGGCATGTTTAGTCCTGGAATGTCTGACATTTCTACAGAACATTTCCCACTCTGGCCATTTGGAAAGGTGGCAACCCTATAGGACCTGTATGTAAAGACGTCAGACTTTGCAGGGCAACACACCCACAGCCAGTAGAAAGGGGAGTACTTCACTGTTTTGCCTAAATAAAAGGTTACTCTTGTAGCATTATAGCTGCTTATACTGTTACCTATAACATTTAGGTGTTTCAGGGGAACATAATTGTTTTATGCTGCTACTACTACAGACAATATAGGTCGTCTTTGCCCTAAATCACAGGACATTTTCCTTAATTACAGTTATTATGCAGGACACAAGCTCAGTGGTCTGGGAAGCAGTGTTGTACTTACCTTTATTGCATGTCTGTATGTCTCACCGGCCTAGCTGGGGGGGGGGGGTGGTAAGTAGACGTTTGTTGAGTGGACCTCCCACCAACATATGGCTGGTCTAAACATGTTATCCATAACTGCTGTAACATAACCTAGGTATATACGTGTATATCTACTGTAACATATATATATATATATATATATATATATATATATATATATATATATATATATATATATATTTATATGTATTTACATTAATATATACAGACTTATCTGCATATGTATTTATACATGTATATTCATATCCCACTCATACGCACTTACACATGCGTAATGGTGTTTATAAGCTTCACCAGCATACTAGTGCCTTATTCATTATAACACTGACACACTCTAGTTATCTTGTAATTGGTATGTCGCACATTATACAGTGGACAGATGTCACCATATGTTCATGTATGGATTACCAATGGTAACTGGAATGTGATAGTGTGATTCCACCCGTCCCTCTTCTGCACAACCTATTATTCCATCTACTGTCGATATTTGTATGGGCACATTCCTATTTTTTATGTCAACAAATGGAATGCATGTGTTACAGAATTTGTACTGCAACATATATTGTTGTCTGCATGTGTGTATGCATATATACCTATTATGACCTAGCTGACCTCCATGGGGTGGTCCATTAGAACTGGCCCATCCAACCCTGGCATGCCTGGAGCCATAATTGCATACCCATAGTTCCTCCACCCCACCCGTGTTAAATTTACATGTGTAACATCCATTATTCACTTGTTATCACAGCCATGACACAGCTTTACACATTGCCCTCTCTGGAGCTTTTGGGGCCCTACACACATTTTGTCCCCACTCGTGTATTCACAGGGTCTCCTGCCATGTATATTTGCACATACGTGCCTTTCCTGGGGTTATCGAATACGGCCATTTGCAATTTCCAATTTTTGGAGGTCCCAGCATGGGACTACATTCTGTCTGTGTGTAAAGTAGACCTAGCATTTCAACGATGTTACTCACACTGATAAATCCCTGCCTGTGGTGTGAGTAGTGGTGCTCTGCTCACTCCTGGGCCGCTTTTTATGACATACACTGAAAGCACTTTATAATACCAACATTGCTCTTGATTCCCTTCACATCCCTTGTGTATGCTTTCCTGTTACAACATCCATTCTTTATATATATATATATATTTCTCATGTATGTAGATATATATCTATACACACATATGTGTGTGTGTGTGTGTGTGTATATATATATATATATATATATATATATATATGTGTGTGTGTGTGTGTGTGTGTGTGTATATCTATATATATCTATATATATATATATATATATATATATATATATATATATATATATATATATATATATATATATATATATATATATAGATCTATATATGTGTGTGTACATATATTACATCTGTACATACAAAAATACATTTCCTATGCTGGGAGCTGCTTACACCCGTGCAGACGCATTCGCCTATGCTTACTGTGCATTACATATGTTTACTGCCGCTTATTTCTGTTGATTTGTGCCTTATACATTATGACAATACCACTTTGATTGAAAGGATCTGGTTAATAGTCCCATGCGATACACACATTCACCTTTACATGTTTAAATGTTGGCTTTACAGCAGAGCAACATTCATTCCACAAGGAAAATGATATGTGCTATTGTCGACCTTGAACCGTGAATGCCTTTTCGTTAGGCGGATGCTCTAACCACTACACTATTGGTGTTCTGCCTCATTTATATGTATACCCATAGTGCATAGTTATCCGAACACATGCCTCATCACTTCACTTACACAGCAGGCATCCAATTACCTGTTGGGAAAAATGCACTGCTACACATGCACCATTCCCTCTTCCCTACGGCTCTGGACTCATGCCGTATGTTGACTCACTCCAAGGATATTCAGACCAACAAAGCCTATAGTCCTGGCACATACGTGTGTTCGATTGTCAGGATGTTCATATGGTCTTCTGGGTTTAGGCTTGTCCAACTGGGGACCGGGACTGCCCTGTACCTAGTTGGAAGTCAGACTTAGCAAGGGGAGATCGTTCGTTCCACTTTTAGTGTCCTACCTGTGGTTGGGGGTGCAGAGGTGTGTTCACCTATGGCCATCCTGATATATAACAGCACTAACTATTACAGGGATTTCCGATAGTGTGACCATGTTCATTCTTCACATCTACATATATTTATGTATATATATATATATATATATATATATATATATATATATATATATATATGTGTGTGTGTGGGTATATATTGGTGTGTACATCTGTACATACACATGCATATACACCTACATGCTCCTTTATATTTCCCATACCATTGATTCACTGCCACCTACTGCCGCGCATACACACTTGCATACCCGCTTATGTCTCGGGTTGCCACCTTTTCATATGGCCAAAGCAGGGCATTTTCAGGACACACATCAGATTTACAGGCTGACACATACCCAAGGTCAGTACAAAGGTTAGAACTTTACTTATTTGACTAAATGAAAGCTTATTCTTGTAGCAGTTTAGTTGCTTAATCTGTTTCTTGTAACTTTGAGTATTTTACATATATAACTGTTTTATGCAACTGTTACATGAAATATGGGACATATTTCCTACAATCACAGGACATTTGCCATTATATTATATTTGGTCTGAACACAACTGCCCAAAAAGGGACTGTCCCTCACCAGGTTGGGCAGGTGGTAACCCTACTTACGTCTGATTTACAATGCCTTAAGCACCCTATATCCTACTGCCACTATGCGAATGTGTAGGGTATATATTCCCAATAATGCACATGGGGAGACGTGCATCATGGTCAGGTGTTTAATCCCTTGCAAGGTGGGGCAGGTGGTAACCCTACTTATGTCTGCTTTAAAGTGCCTTAAGCACCCTATATCCAACTGCCACTATGCGAATGTCTAAGGTATATATTCCCGATAATGCACGTGGGGAGACCTGCATCACGGTCATAGGTTCATAGGTTCATACTAGGCTATCTGCCCTAGGGCATTTATAAGCATTGCCAGAGTGTGTGTGGCTTTCACCACCCCTTAGGATGAGAATACTACACCCTTTTAGGATTTAGTTTACTGTGCTTCTGTCTAGTAGTGACACAGAGATGACCCCCGGGGTAAACCTACGATGTCCCATCCACTCGTCAAGATTTCTCTTGAATAGAGTCAGTGAGGGGCTCTGCCTAACATGGACTGGGATTCTGTTCCAGAGTGTAGGGAGCCTCTGGGTTATGAATCTGTCCCTCCAGCACGTCCTATTTATTTCTGTGTTGAGGTCTAAGTCTCTTGCTCTCGTGGCTCTGATGGATTTGGATTTTCTGAGGTGGAGCATGTCCATTAATTCCGGATTGGACATGGCCTTGTACGTCAGGCACAGATCACCTCTGAGTAGGCGGTATGCGACTGAATAGAGCTGGAGTTTTTTCAGTCGGGCAGCATATGACATATGTTTAAGACCCTTTATCCTCTTGGTGAGGAACATTTGGGGTCTTTCGAACTGCTGCAGGTGTCAGGTGAGATACATCCCAAATGGGGCATTGTACTCAATCATTGGCCTGATAAGAGAAGAGTACAGGGGCACAATGATGTCTCTTGATCTAGATGTGAAACCCTTCATGATAAGGTGGGCAATATAGAAGGTCTTCCTAACCACTTTGGCAATGTGAGTGTCAAATGAGAGGTTACTGTCAACCTGGGTCCCTAGGTCCCTGATTACCTCTTCCGTACTTAATGGATTACCACCTATGTGGTAATTTGTGGGTACCTTGTTTTTCCCAAAGGGTATGATTATACATTTTTTGGTGTTCAGCTTATGGCCATGGCTCTAGCACCAATTATCCATTTCTATGAGGCCTCTCTGAAGGATGTTTGTGTCCGCTGGAGTATCAATTATGGCGCCACGTTTGCAGTCATCTGCGAACTTTGTCAGCCACAATCCTCCTATGTTTGCCTGTACCTCAGAAAAATAAATGCCGAACAAGAGGGGTCCCAGGACTGAGCCCTGTGGGACACCGCTTGTGACTGGCTTAGAGTCTGACATAGCTCCAGCAACTCTGACCCTGTGGGTTCTGTCCTTGAGCCAGTTTGCAACCCATCTTGTGACATATGGGTTTACATTTAAGCTGGTGAGTTTGTCTATGATGCCCGAGTGGGGTATTGTGTCAAAGGCTTTTGCAAGGTCAAGGTAAGCTGTGTGAACTGCCTTACCCTCATCAATGGCCTTAGTCAGGTGTTTAATCCCGGATCGTAGGTTCTGCAGGACAGGCTGGAGGCTGAGCAGTCTTGTGAACAACTACTGCTCATGCAACTTGTGTCCAGATGTATACAGGACTGGAAATCGTGTCGTGACACCAAGTCTAATGTTTAGAACAGATACGTATCCCATGAGGGATATCCAAAAATTGTGGGGACCGATGACCTTCTTTGCTTTACGGCTGTAAGGTAGGGCTATACATGCAAGGGATACATAGTTTGCAATCCTGAGACTGCCTACTAGATATGGGTAGGGGTCACAATGTGCAGATATGGCCGCGCCTATCTAGCAGCCCGAGTATGGCTGGTTTTGGTGGACATTCAGGAAGGGGGGGGGTGTGTGCTGTGAAGGGGATGATGGGTATTCAATTATGTATCTAGGTGTGTTGGGGTTGAAAGGCTCAGTTCAGGCCAGACCATTATGTGGGTATGTGCTGGTAATGTTTCTCTACATGTGTATTGCACATTTTAATGTTCACATGTTTGTGGGATTGTTTTGCAGATGTGTATATTTGTTCTTTGGTTATCTTCCTGATTCACCCACCACTCCCTTGTAGACCTCCTGTTGACATATTGTGCATCCAACCTAGTCTCCTCTTGGAAAATTATTACATTACCTCTCACCCCCCACCCCCATATTCCACAGACAACATTCATCCTTTCTCTAGTTGATGGCCCATGGCACAGTCAACAGAACACATTGCATACACTACATATCTCTGGGACCAATATGGTTGTGAGGTCTACACTAACATTTCAGATCGTCCACATGCTGTACTTCACGCACATAGGTACATGCAAATATTTATCTTTCATGACATGGTAGGTAGACCCGGGTAATACCCGTTCATCTATGGGCCGTCCTAACAAGGACGACTTGGACCGCAAATGGGCAGATATTGGGTGAATGCTCTGACCATTGGTAGGGTTGCCACCTTTTCATATGACCTGGATGGGACATTTTCATGACACACATCTGAGTTTACAGGCCAACACATACCCACGGTCCTTACAAAGGATAATACTTTAATTTTATGCCTACATATAAGCTTTTATTGTTGTAGCGGTGTAGTTGCTTATTCTGTTTAGTTTACTTGCTTGTTCTGTTTCTTGTAACATATAGGTATTTTATATATGGACATACGTACTGTATGGGACTATTACATAACATATGGGACATAGTTATGTCCTACTATCACAGGACATTTTGCATTTATTATGGTTTTGGTATGGACACACCTGCCTAGAGGGGGACTGTCCCTCACAATGTAGGACAGGTGGTAACCCAAACCACTGGGCTAGGCTTGGCAATTGGCGGCACGCTAACACGATGCATTTCGCTTCCACTTAGTATAACTAGCGACAGTACAATGGAATACAGGCACATGGTTTTAAATATCTTTGTTCGAGGGATGGGGACTCAATATTCAGCTACGTGTCTTTGTGTTTACTTCTTATTGCGGTGTTCGCAATGATGTCTTGTATGCTTTGCATACATTTCAGTATCCATGGACACTGACAAGAGTGATTACTATTAGAGGCAGGCTGTACTAGTCAGCATTTTAGGTTGCGCGTATGCAGCCGACATGTTCATGCCGCCGTGCAGCGCTTGGACATGCCCCCTGCACTCGTACATGTTTCCTATGCATGTGGCCATTACGGCAGCACGTCTTCTTTAAGATGCATGTGGTGTTGCTGTGCCATCTCTACACTGCACAGTTGGCGCAAGGCTAATGCCATCCTTGCACCGAGCTTCATGAATCCTGGGGAATATTTTTGTAGGGGGCAAGCTCCCCCCTGCTCCACAAACACACCCAACTTATCTGTAACAACTCCATGGTCACACTACAGTGGAAGAAAGGCAAAAAACACCAGAAGGGCATGACCTCATTGTGCAGTGCAACTATGATAATGCAAACTGCAATATTACTCATAAATATTTAAGAAACTCATATCAGTGATCAACAAATATCACAAATTGTCCTTATTATCAGAGTTCTAACTGGTAAAGTGTATTTTTAAAGTATATCATTCAAATAAATCACTTTTTGTGACCACTTATGATTAAAGTGATAGACCACCTGTGTGACACCTATGTACGTATGTATATATATATATATATATATATATATATATATATATATATATATATATATATATATATATATATATATATATATATATATGTATACATACACACATACACACACACACACACACACATATATATATATAA
>NW_025049070.1:0-31212 GCF_019279795.1 Protopterus annectens | reverse complement strand
CTGATGAACAATGATGAACAAGATAGCTAAGTTTGTCTCTAATATGCCAACTCGCACACACCACTACTTGGCCATTAAATCTATAACTGGCTTGACTTCCCCCAGCACCTACAATTTACCCCAGGTTACTCTTACCCACAAACTAGTCAACAACCTTAAATACTGTCCATCCCTTCAAACAATAATACAAACTTATATCCCAAATCATAACCCTAGGTCTTCGAAAAAAACACCTCCTAATGGTAACCAAACCTAAAAAAAAGAGCCGGACAACGCCTTTATTCCTATTTAGTTGCTAAACTATGGAATGCCCACCCTTACTCTATTATTCAATTTGACTATATACTAACTTTCAAAAAAGCTCTGAAAGAACTATAATTACCTTTACAATGTTCTTTTTGTTCTGACTTTGTGATCCCCTGTCCTTTTAAAAATCTCCATTTCCCCTCTACTTACCATTTAATTAATCTATCACTATCCATAAAATATTTTTTCCTGTAATGTTTTAGTCCAAAGCATACTGATTATAAAACTCTGGTGTATGACAAACTTATGTTACAATGTTTTTTTCCCTCAGCTGTGACTTTGTTACAATTTAATAATGTCTGTTTCAAAAATTGTGTGAATGTCAATAATAATTTCAACTATGTCACAATTTATAATATTACTTACCAAAACTGAATGTCTTATTCCAGAATTTACAGAATGTCAACAATTGTTTTTGGAGTTTTTACTGGTTAACCTTTTCTTTTTACTTCTAGTACACTTTGTAATGTATAAGCTAATTGATAAAAATGTTCTGTAATTTGTAGAGCTTTTCTCCCCAGGTCTCCACTGAAACTGGGACTTTTTCGACCAGCGTACTTTCCCGGTTAACAAATGTCAATAAATAAATTATAAATAAATAAGAGTAGACAAAACAAATTCTTCCAGCCGTGCTAAAGTCCTGCTTACTCCAAAAACAGCAATACAAAAAGAAAAGAAAAGTGGCAGGACACTGCTGCTTCACAGTAAAACCTTTTAATAAAAACTCTAAAAACAATATAATCTAGGTACAAATAAATGTGAAAAAGTGAGCGCTTTCGGGTTACACCCTTCATCAGACATCAAATATCTTGCACATCTTCTTTTTATACAATGATCAACCAATGAATTTCTTCAAAAATTAGTGAAACACACGCCTTTTCAGAAGTGTGGGTTTTAAAGGGATAACATCATTAAGGCCATGGGGTATATGTGCCATTAAGTCTATAATCCATTTGGTTTCATCCAGGGCTGTCTGCAACTTAACATCCCCCCCCCCCCGGTTGTTCAACCTAACATTGACAATGACTCTAAAGGAGAAACTATGTGTTGGATATTCATGTATATGCCTATATAAAGCATTACTATCATCCCTATTCCTTATACTGCCAAGATGTTGTAGGATTCTTACCTTAAACATATTTGTGGTCATTCCTACATAGAAACTTGAACATTCTGTGCACTCAGCCAAATAAACCACATTAGGAGTCCTACAGGTGGCCCTACCTTTGAGAACAATATTTTTACCTGTTGTTCTATGTAAGAAGTTGACCTCCTTATTGATATAACTGCATGCTTTACACATGCCACAGGGAAGTGTCCCTGCCATGCTCTTAAAGGGCCTATCCACTTGGAGATTTTTCTCTTTACATAGAAGGTCACTCAGATTCCTATTCCTTCTATATTGGAAATGGGGTCTATTGTCAATAAGCCCTTTAGATTAGTATCACTAGTAAGGATGTTCCAATTATTTTTAATAATTTTACAGATATCATAATATTACTTCCATAAGTGAACATCATCTTGGTGCCTCTCACTGGTGGGCCACCTTGCATTCTCTCTATGGAAGTCAGGTCCTGATGCCTTTTAAGCCAAGGTCTATATTTGGTCTGCCTATAAATTTTACTGTCATCTATCGCATTCCTAACCATGTTCTTCCCATAGCCTCTCTGCTCAAAATAACCTGTGAGGTTATCTAGTTCTTGTTCAAATTGCATGTCATCTGTATCAATCCTTGAGGCCCGACTCACTTGTCCTTTGACAATGTTGGGAAAAAGATGGCGGGGGTGCATGCTGTCATAGGACAGCAGAGTATTTTTCCAACAGTCTTTTTTATATAGGCTAGAAGAAAAGCCTTCGTGTGTCTGTGTTACCCTGACATCTAAAAATTCTATACTGTGGTAAGATGTTTTGGCTGTAAATTTGAGAAAAGTGGTAGTAGTATGTAGATAAGACAGAAATCTATCAAATGTATCATGGTCTCCATTCCAAAGAATAAAAATATCATCTACAAATCGTACATACATCAAAATATAAGTCTTCCAAGTTTCATCATCCAATATATTGGCAGTTTCCCATTTAGAGAGGACCAAGTTGGCATAGGTATTGGCACAGGGGGTGCCCATAGCAACCCCTTGTGCTTGCCTATACATCGAGCCGGCCCCTAAAAAAACATTGTTATCTAATACCAATGTCAGCAAATCTTTAATAAGTTCTATTTTATTATTAATTACACCTAAATTGGTTAAAAGTTCACTTATAGAATCAATACCATAATCATTATTAATCACTGTAAAAAGGCTATTGATGTCTAGCGTGATCATAAGAACATTGTCAACATCTTCAGGTTTGATGACACTCCCCAAAATCTGCAAAAAATGTCCTGTGTCTATCAAAATACTCTTCATTTGTTTAGCATATGGTTTTAGTAAAAAATCCACCCATATAGACACATTTTCAGTCACCCACCCCCTGCCTGAAACAATCGGCCTAAGGGGTGGGTCTTGTAGGCTCTTATGTAATTTGGGTAGAGCCTTAAATAAAGGAATCGTTGGTTTTTCAACACCAGCTGTGTTATTCCGTGTTCTTCTGGGGAGCAGTCCAGGAACGTTGCTGGAGCCTCCACCATGTCGGCGGAGGTGGAGACCACGTCCAGCGCTGAACAGGACATTGAAGAGGCGGATAAGGGCACTGGAGCACGCCCAAAGGTGCTACAGGGACAGAAGTGTTTTTTGGAGCTATTACCAGCGCCCGTCAAGAAGAAAGGGGCCGGAAAAAGATCGCAGAGCGACGACAGAGAAGTGGGGAAAAGGAGGAGAACTTTACAGTGACTTCTGGTATCTCTTTTGATATTGTTCATAATTTATCATCTCACATTTTAACCAAGGATGAATTGTTCGTTTTGAACAAGGGATTAACCTTTGTGCCCAGCAACAATTGTACACATAACGAGGTAACTATGGACATTATGTTGTTCTGTAGAAATATCATGTTAAAAAGTATGTTTAAAAATGATACATCTGATTGCTTGATGCCCAGGAAGGCTAGTGGTTTTATACCACAGCTTTCACCTTCATTACATCTATTTTTGAGTGCATGTGAGAAGGATTTGGCTAAATATTATACTGAGGGGCTTTTTTCCAAATATTATAATTTAACTATAGAGCAGACTCAAGCCCTGAAAGAATTAGCTAATAATGATTCAATAATAATAAAAAAGGCGGATAAGGGGGGTGCAATCGTTGTAATGGATGTTGAATGGTATAATAACAAGATAATAAACTTGTTGCAGGACGATGCAGCTTATACAGAGATCAATCCGTTATCTGTGAAATGTATCATTGATAAAGTGCACATGAAATTAAAAATCTTGAGGGACAATCTGAGCATTACTGAAGACACATATCAGTTTTTATGGATAGAAAAACCAACGATTCCTTTATTTAAGGCTCTACCCAAATTACATAAGAGCCTACAAGACCCACCCCTTAGGCCGATTGTTTCAGGCAGGGGGTGGGTGACTGAAAATGTGTCTATATGGGTGGATTTTTTACTAAAACCATATGCTAAACAAATGAAGAGTATTTTGATAGACACAGGACATTTTTTGCAGATTTTGGGGAGTGTCATCAAACCTGAAGATGTTGACAATGTTCTTATGATCGCGCTAGACATCAATAGCCTTTTTACAGTGATTAATAATGATTATGGTATTGATTCTATAAGTGAACTTTTAACCAATTTAGGTGTAATTAATAATAAAATAGAACTTATTAAAGATTTGCTGACATTGGTATTAGATAACAATGTTTTTTTAGGGGCCGGCTCGATGTATAGGCAAGCACAGGGGGTTGCTATGGGCACCCCCTGTGCCAATACCTATGCCAACTTGGTCCTCTCTAAATGGGAAACTGCCAATATATTGGATGATGAAACTTGGAAGACATATTTTGATGTATGTACGATTTGTAGATGATATTTTTATTCTTTGAAATGGAGACCATGATACATTTGATAGATTTCTGTCTTATCTACATACTACTACCACTTTTCTCAAATTTACAGCCAAAACATCTTACCACAGTATAGAATTTTTAGATGTCAGGGTAACACAGACACACGAAGGCTTTTCTTCTAGCCTATATAAAAAAGACTGTTGGAAAAATACTCTGCTGTCCTATGACAGCATGCACCCCCGCCATCTTTTTCCCAACATTGTCAAAGGACAAGTGAGTCGGGCCTCAAGGATTGATACAGATGACATGCAATTTGAACAAGAACTAGATAACCTCACAGGTTATTTTGAGCAGAGAGGCTATGGGAAGAACATGGTTAGGAATGCGATAGATGACAGTAAAATTTATAGGCAGACCAAATATAGACCTTGGCTTAAAAGGTATCAGGACCTGACTTCCATAGAGAGCATGCAAGGTGGCCCACCAGTGAGAGGCACCAAGATGATGTTCACTTATGGAAGTAATATTGGTGATATCTGTAAAATTATTAAAAATAATTGGAACATCCTTACTAGTGATACTAATCTAAAGGGGCTTATTGACAATAGACCCCATTTCCAATATAGAAGGAATAGGAATCTGAGTGACCTTCTATGTAAAGAGAAAAATCTCCAAGTGGATAGGCCCTTTAAGAGCATGGCAGGGACACTTCCCTGTGGCATGTGTAAAGCATGCAGTTATATCAATGAGGAGGTCAACTTCTTACATAGAACAACAGGTAAAAATATTGTTCTCAAAGGTAGGGCCACCTGTAGGACTCCTAATGTGGTTTATTTGGCTGAGTGCACAGAATGTTCAAGTTTCTATGTAGGAATGACCACAAATATGTTTAAGGTAAGAATCCTACAACATCTTGGCAGTATAAGGAATAGGGATGATAGTAATGCTTTATATAGGCATATACATGAATATCCAACACATAGTTTCTCCTTTAGAGTCATTGTCAATGTTAGGTTGAACAACCGGGGGGGGGGGGGATGTTAAGTTGCAGACAGCCCTGGATGAAACCAAATGGATTATAGACTTAATGGCACATATACCCCCTGGCCTTAATGATGTTATCCCTTTAAAACCCACACTTCTGAAAAGGCATGTGTTTCACTAATTTTTGAAGAATTTCATTGGTTGATCATTGTATAAAAAGAAGATGTGCAAGATATTTGATGTCTGATGAAGGGTGTAACCCGAAAGCGCTCACTTTTTCACATTTATTTGTACCTAGATTATATTGTTTTTAGAGTTTTTATTAAAAGGTTTTACTGTGAAGCAGCAGTGTCCTGACACTTTTCTTTTCTTTTTTTTTTTTTAAATAAATAAGAGTACTTGTCTGTTACTATAAATAGATCTTAGTAGCGGTCCCTGGATTCAAACCCTGGTCTGTGTGTGCAAAAATGAACAAGAAATCTATTTCTTATCGCACTGAGCTACTGAGCCATTGCTGTGTTCTAGTTGACTGATTTGTCCCTGAAGCTCACTTGGTTACAAACTCTGATCTGGTAGTATAGGTAGAGTGTCACAGAAGACTGCAGTGACAGTTGAATATACATTAATGAGATTCATGCATAACAGAGATAGTAAGGGAAGTGTGTATTAATAGCTGGAATGCAGGTGTACACATTTAACCCCTAGTGGATGGGAATATGTATGGTATATTTCCAGTGTAGAACTATTACAGTGTCATACTTGCCTGCATCAGCATACCTACATTCAGGAATACATATAGCTGAAATGCAAAGGTTAACACAAAACAATCCTGAGGGAAACACACTATAATACATTACACATTACTATTATGGTTCAGATCTTAGTGCAGAACATATATCAAATTGCATTCTATCTTGTTGTACAGCTCCACATCTACACTTTAGCATAACAAACTCCAGTCACCTCATGTTCTCATAGCCATATTTGCTGTGGAGCACCTGTACAATTGTATTTCTTATTTCTTCAACAACAGACCAGAATAAACACAACACTTGGGGAAAAGAACTTTATTGAGGGTGACATGACACAATGGTTTATTACATTCAAAATTCTGACTGCAGTTGTACTGCATATCCTGTAGATGATAAATGAATGTCATTTATTAACATCACAGTTTCAATCACAGTACACTTATATTATAAGATCCTTAATAGTAATACAGTATATAATTATGACATTCCTGCACACTATTACTACAATATTACCTTTTTTTGCATCAATAGTATCATGTTTGATGCCTTCATATGTATTACACAGTACCTGGCATTACTCACTTATATCAGTGTGGGTCTAAGAACACATTTATTGCAGTACACTCAGAACACACTATACCTACTGGCAGTAACAATGTACTCTTTCTTATTTATTGTACTGTATATTGCAAGATAGATCTGTACTCACCATACTATTGGTGCATACTTGCTAAGTGCCCTGCGTGGGCCTCTAAGTTGTGAGCCATCTAAGTTATGAGCTATCTCCTCTGCAGCTGTGGGGGGAAAACACACCATTATGCATACCTATCAGATATTCATACTACAATTTGATAACTGACCAGTTGCTATACTTACAAACTTCTAGAGCATTCTGGTCCTGAGCATCTTGGATCCATTGGACTAAGAGCCCCCCTTTCTTCACTTCAGGTTGTCATAATGATGATGCACCTGCTCTCAAGTGCGGGGGATTCCAGTGGCATTGGTGAGGTCACGTGCCAGACAGTCCCAGGCCTCAGACTTGTATTCTGAGCCCTGGTACTGGCCCTGCAGCAATCTAGCATCATGGTCTTTCACTAGGAGTCCAGCCATGACCCTGGACTCTAGCATGCCCCAGCACTTGTGCCCAAAAGCGTGCTCCCTCTCCGACTCCATTCGTAGATCCCACAGTGATAAAACTTCAACAGGTCCTGGCAGTATTCCCAGCTGTGCAACTTAAATAAGGCTATTGTCCCACCCTTTGCCGCCATTGGACCAGTTGTAAAAATGCTATGCTCTGCTTAGCAGTGCACAAACCTGCTAAGCTGAGTTGAGCAGTGCTTAAAGTGGTAACTGTTTAGCAATGCTTAGCAGTGCGCAAACCCACTTAGCTGAGTTGAGGACTGCTTAGACTGGGACTGCTTAAGCATTGCTTGGCTTTGCTTAGTAGTGCTTAGCGAAGCTTAGCTATGAGCAAACTACATATTTAACAAATGAAGAAAAAAATTATTGAAAGTCATTCTTCATAAGGGATGCTTTTATTATTATGTATGCCTTTTACTTTATATCCGCTAACCTTATGTATTTTAATTACATTATCTTGGAGTGTGACTGTCATGTATTGGACACTTGTTTATAAGTGGAGCTTTGCTCCACGGCACTCCACTGAAAATGAGCTTGTGGATCAGCTGGACTAACCCAGTTAACAAATGTCACTAAATACATCAATAAAAGAAAATATAATGTATAAATATTGCATTCACATATAAAAGCTGAATGCCCTATCCCTGTATTCAAACCGTGCATCTACTGAGTACAAAACCTGGATTCTAACCATTCAGTTAATGCAGATGTAAAGTTTTCAGCTATACATTTCTATATAGCGTTCTGTTACATTTAAGCATTGCTGAGCAATGCACTGCACCACGCAAACCAGCTCAGCTATACTTAAACTTGACCTTTTGTGCAAAATTTAAAAGCATCCGGTTTCTATTTTTAGATGTCTGGCACATGCTTATTACTAAGCACTGAGCCATGTTGCACAAACACAAAAAAAATACACAGGGACAAAAATGACATTTCCACATTTAATTGCACTGTCATACGGCACTTGGACATTACAGGGGGTGTGTTACAGACACTGTAACACACCCCCTACATATTTATTTTACATACTGGCCGAGACACAGTTACAGTTTAATATTTTAGTGTAGTACGGCACTGTAACAGTCCAGGGGGTATATTATGGACACTGTAACACACCCCCTGTGTGAAGAATATGGACACAAGTATAAATAAATGTCAGAGGACACTTTACTTTAATCTTTTAAGTGCCACATGGTGCTTTGACAATGCATGGGGTGTGTTACGGACACTGTAACACATCCCCTGTGTGAAATTCTAAGTGTCCAAAGACACTTCACTTAAATCTCTTTGTGCTGTTCGGCACTTTGACAGTGCAGGGGGTGTGTTACACATCTCCGAGCACTGTAACACACCCCCTAGCACTAATTCAGTAACCGTGCAAACAGATCCCTCTTAGTAAAGTGCCTTCATTAATATGCAAGATGCATTGCCAAGAGGGAGGTGCAGACACGGACATAGTTCACTCCATGTAGGGATTACACTATTTGTACATGGAGTTTATTAAATCCAGGGTCTGACTTTTTTGTACAAGCCATAACTGGATCAAAATAGTTAGAAAAAGCACCTGAAAGCATCTAGAACCACGTGGCTTCTGGGGGCCTACTATTCACCAAACCCTCAGATCAACTTATTTCATCCACATTGTCTTGGCCAATTATGATATGTTAAAAGGATGGATGAAAAAGCTAAAGATAAGACAAAGTGTGAAAAAAACAGGAAATATTCTGGGTAGTGTGGAGAGGCCACAATGGGGGTAAAGTTAAGGAACTGGTGGACAACAGAGGTCATGAAGTCCTTTGCCTAGGGCTTTGTTTCACCTAAAATTTAATTATCGAAGAAATAATATAGTGGGAAGTAATAGCCAGGGAATTGTTATGGCTAGGCTTGTATAGGCCCTAGGGCCGATAGCCTAGTACCAACATATGAAACTATGAATATTTAGCTGCCACAAATAGTGAAAATGTATGTAGAATATTTTTTTTTAATAAAGCTACATAAAAATGGATCTCCACCGGTGGTCATTACTGCTGATGATTTTCAGAGACTTCCCTGGTTGGTTCAAAATGTTGCTCTGTTCCTCCCAAAACTGCTGATTTTGGGAGAAAGCGTGACAGATTTCAATTAATAATTAATGACAGTCATTAGAGCTGCAGACATCATTTGCATCAACAAATGCATACCTTTACATTCTTTTATAGGTTCATAGAATCATAGCTTGGTACTAGGCTATAGGGACTACAAAAGCCTAGCCATAACAATTCCCTGGATATTTCTTCCCACAATATTTACTTCCCTGGCCCCCTGTCTAGCAGGGCAACTGACATGATCCCCGGGGTAAATTTCCTATCTCCCATCCAGTCGTCAAGGTTCCTTTTGAAGAGGGCCAAGGAGGTGCTCTGCTTGACATGTATGGGCAGTCTATTCCAGAGTATGGGGAGTCTCTGGGTCAGGAACCTATCCCTCCTGTATGTTTAGTTCATTGTGATGACAAGGTTTAGGTCCCTGGAGCGTGTGGCTCTGATGGATTGGGATTTCTTTAAGTGTAGCATGTCCAACAACTCTGGGTTTGACATGGCCTTGTATGTTAAGCAGAGATTGCCTCTGAGTAGACAATATGTGACAGAGTATAGCTGGAGTTATTTTAGTCGGTCAGCATAGGGCATCTGCTTTAGGTGTGTGATTCTTTCAGTGAGGTGTTTCTGCGGCCTTTCCAGTTGTTGCAGATGTCTTGTGAGGTACACACCAAATGGGGTGTTGTACTCTATGATGGGTCTAATGAGGTATGAGTACAGTGGGACAATTACCTCCTTTTTGCCTGGATGAAAAGCCCATAGTGATGAGGTGTGCCACATAGAAGGATTTCCTGACTGTTGTGGCGATGTGGTTATTGAAGGTGAGACCACAGTCCACCTGTGTTCCTAAGTCTCTCATCACACTTTCGGTGTTTAGTGTACTGCCACTTATGTGGTAATTCATGGGTACATGTTTTTTCCCAAAGGGGATAACTATACATTTCTTGGCATTGAGCTTGAGCCTATGGCTCTGGCACCAAGCATCTGTTTCTGCAAGGCCCTTTTGTAGAATATCCACATCATTTGGGGATTCAATAATGGCTCCCAGTTTGCAGTCATCTGCGAACTTTGTTAGCCAGAGTCCCTCAGTGTTGGCCTGTACTTCAGAGTAGTAGATACAAGAGCGGTCCCAGGACTGAACCCTGAGGTACTCCACTTGTCACTTGTCTGGAGCTGGATTTGGAGTCGACTACTTTTACAGTGTGGGTTATGTCAGTAAGCCGGTTTGCAACCCATCGAGTGACGTAGGGATTTATGCCCAGCTTAGTAAGTTTATCTATGATTTCAGAGTGGGTGATGGTATTGAAGGCCTTGGTGAGGTCCAGATAGGCTGTGTGGACTGCCTTACCCTCATCCATGGCTCTGGAGACTGATTCAAAGAAGTCAATCAGTTCAGGAGACACGATCGGCCCTTCACGAACCCAAACTGGGTGGGGTCCAGTGTTTGAAGGTTCCCAATGTCTTTATTTATAAGTTCCATAATACATTCCATGACCTTGCAGATCAGGCTCATCAGACTGATGGGGCAGTAGTTCCCAGGATCCAAGGTGGATCCCTCCTTGTGGAGTTGGATAACTGTAGCTGTACACCACTCAGTGGGCATAAAGCCTGAGGTGAGGCTATGACTAAACATGACACATAGGTGAGGTGCCAGTTCATTTTTTAGTTCATGTAGTACACAGCCCGTGATGTCGTCTGGTCCCATGGATGCTGTATTCTTAGGTTTGGAGAGTGCGGTTTTTACCTGTGTGGCCGTGATTATCGGAATTTGGCAATCTTTCAGTATTGAGATAGACCCTTTAGGAGGTGAGGGGGGTGAAGGTGGCACTGCAAGCTTTACACTTTTCCAGTCAATAGTATTAATATTTTTAAAAAGTGTTCCTAATTTGGGGCAGTTGTCCCTGATTCAGAAGAGGTTAACAGCTATTTGTACTGGAGGGGGTTGTGGGGTTGCGGTAGTGTACTAGACCAGTCAGAGGTAAGGGGTCTCCACATTTGATGTGCTGTCTATTCCAGTTATAATGTTCACATTGTGCCACAGCAAGAGAAACAGAACCAAAATCTACCATTATTTTCCCAGAACAATTTTGTTTGCGGAAGAAAAATAAGAAAAAAACTACATTCAATATTTACAATCATGAATAATCAAATAAGGCACACTGCGTATGAAAAGCAGTAAATTTTACTCAAGCTATTTATTTTGTTTTATATTCTAATAATAATTTAACTTAATCCAATATTTATCTACAATGGCCATACCTCTGAAGTATAGCTCGTTACAAGGAATGTTTCTAATTTTGAGTCTTAAAATGTCCATATTTCTCATTGTTACACATTGAAAGGATCTGTCACACATACAGCGTTAAGAACATTTTAACTGATATCCATTGTAAATATTACTGAATCATAGTAATGCATCAAAATAATGTTTAATAAGTATAAAGTAACACATTTTAAACATCATGTGACCTTCCTTGTTGAAGTTGTTAATAAGCTATTAGCATGTGGTCCACATTTTGCCCATTTGCATGTAGGCTGTTATTCATTGCTGACTCTGATGAACACTGTTTCACTGACATTGTGCTCTACCTATGCTAATTGTAAATAGTGAAATGTCTTTCAAATGCGGGCTATGAAGTCAAGTGTGCATATGCTCAGTCTACAAATGTGCTGTGATCATATACTTCGACTACAACCTTGTTTTTGTTTAACTTAACCTTACTATAACATGTTATCGTACACTGTTAAACTTTGATGTGAGAGTGTTCAATCTCGCCGTTTGTTCTTACACATGGGGTTCGGAGCCGATCCTCGGCTCCGAGTCGGCCGCTTAGCAAAGCTCTGCATCGAGAAGAAGCTCGAGACCAACCTATCTCCCACAATTCCCTCTGCCCTTACCTCAGATCTAGTTTGCCGCTGCAACTGATCACATCGTTTGAAGAGCTCTGAGCCAACTTCAGATAAGATATAGCTTTTTTTCTAATAGAATTTTGATCTAAAGTTGTTAGATTGTGAGACTTATTAGTGTGTGTGTATGTGTGTGTGTATGGGTCTACGGTTCCGATTGACTAAATTATTAGTGTTTAAAACAGTTTTATTTAGTTAGGATTCCTAGGGCCTACCCCACTCACTAAATTTCGGATTTGACTACTAAAGTGGTTACTTCATAACATTAATTCTCGGCCTTTGGCTAAGATTAAGTGTAGTGATTGTAATTTCGCTAGTTAGTGTGACATTTTTTGACTCTGACATGTCTGAGAAGGTTAAGTCAGGTTTTAAAAGATGTCAGTGCGGACATAAGATGTCTGTCACAGACAACCATAGCTCCTGTGTCTACTGTCTTGGCCCTCTCCATCTTCAGGAGGACTGCTCCATATGTCACTCCTTTAGTGGAAGGGTCATGACAGATAGGCGCAGGAAGCTTTTGGACAGGGGTCTTCTGAAGCCTGCTTTTCAGGAGGCTTTAGATAAGTCAGACCAGACTTCTAAATCTTCGAAGGAGTCGAAGACTTCGGAGCCTACGTCATCGGCTCCAAGTTCTTCTTTTAAAGTTCGTTCACCGGTTCCACAGGCTTCGGGGCCGAGTATCGAACTAGTGTCTGGCACCAAGCCTCGAGTCTTGGAACCGGTGACAGAACTGCCACCTCCTGCTCTTTTGAGGTCAGCACCGTCTTTGATTTCAACACGGTCTTCCAGGCCCCTCTCCGACACCGACGTAGATCGTGTGGTGCAGAAGCTGATGGAGAACACGGCCCTGTCCAAACTCATTGCAGTCTCCTCTCAGTTGGTGTTGAGACTCGAAGGCCTTCCCTTGTCTCCATCTGGTCCTCCTCCGAGGCCTGTTCAGCCCTCGGAGCCAGGAGACACTGATCTGTTGATTGTAGAGCCCTTGGTGCTGGAACCATCTCTTTCTCGGTCGGCACCGTTAACCTCGACTCCGTTGGAACCACTCCCGGACTCACGAAGCCGACGATCTATCCTTGGTTCTGGAACCGAGAGTCAAACCGATGTTTCGGTACCAACTCTCCCTCTTGGCGCCTTGGCACGGATCACCTCGGCTCCGTCCTCGGGGTCAGTGCCCTTGGCTTCTGCGTCGGAGATTCCTCCGCGTTCTTCGGAACCGGGGGATTCTTTGGCTCGGGGGCCTTCGATCTTATGAGGAAGGTATTGTCTTCCCAGACAACTACCTCAGCAGAAGCAGCGTCTCCCTCCCATCAAGGCCCGTTGTCCTCTTCTGCACCTACGACTACTCAAAAGCGTCAAGCACCAGTGTCTCAGCCGCTCCCAGAGGGAGCCCCCTCTTCCTCGGAGGCTTCATCGGATGCCCCCCCCGAGGAAGTCCCGAGGAAAAGATTGTGTAAGAGGAGGCACTTGGATTCTCCACAAGAGTCCTTAACATCGGACACTGACTTAGATGAGTCAGAAGGGTCCCCAAAATCACCTTCAGAGGATGTCTCCTTCTCTGACATCCTGGAGATCCTAAAACAGAGAGGTGATTGGCAAGCCCTACCCCCTTCTGAGGATGAGTCAGTTTTGCTGAAGACATTTGGTGCTCGCCCTTCTTCCTCCTGGGTCACTCTGCCCTTCGATGAGCTAATGGAATTGATTGCTCGAAGGGCGTGGGAGACACCTGACACAGTGGAGCCAGTTCCCAGAAAGCCTAATAAGTATATTACGGCCCCTCAGGATAAGGCATACCTCACAAAGGGAGTTCCAGTGGACGCTATGGTGGTGGCAGCTGCCACTAAGAAGGAGATGTCTGAATCTTCCTCGTCTGTCCATCCGCCTAACAGAGATTCTAGGACCATGGACAGATATGGGAAGAGCATTTTCAGTTCAGCGACTTTTTCCATGCGATCGCTAAACTATTTGACACATTTCACATGTTTACAGAGGGATCTAGTCAAAGAGTTGGGAGATACCCTCCAGGGTACTACAGATGCTGCTGTCATGGATAAGATTACAGCACAGCTCAATACCCTTACATCTATTGTAAACTCGTCCATGAGGCTCATCTCGTATGCAGCCGAAGGGTCGAGTAGGGCTGCGGCTTCAGCGATTGCTCTCCGTAGACAATCCTGGATGCGCCTATGCTCCTTTGCGGAAGCCTTCAAGTCTTCCTTTACTAACGCCCCTTTTGATGGTGCCACTCTTTTTGGCCCCAAAGTAAAGGAGACCCTTACCCGGTGTGAGCAAGAGGGAATGACTTTGTCTGCTGTCGGAGTCCGTTTTTCCACCCCATCCAGACCGTACCCCAAAGGGCAACAAGGTGGGAAAATGTGGTTTTGTAAACCCCAGGGTTCTTTCCCAAGCACACAGGGTGATGCCCCTTCCAGAGGCAGAGGGGGGGGCAGAAGTGGAAGACGTCGCCCTGGCGGCAGAGGGGGTCCACAGAACCAAGGCGACAGGGATACTGTCCCTGGGAAGCCTTTCCAGCACTCCTGAATGGAGGCCCAACTGTCCTGCTCTGGAGGCAGTTGGGGGTCGCTTAGCTTTATACCCTCAGGCCTGGCAAAGTCTTACCTCAGACAGATGGGTAAAAAGCATTATTACCAGAGGTTACAAAATTCCATTTCTATTTCCCCCCGCTACCACAGAAAGGATTCCCAGATGTACCGCCCCATCTGCGAGAATCTGCAGCTATAGAAATTTCAAGGCTGCTAGAAAAAAGAGTCATCCAACCAGTCCCGGCGGACCAAAGAGGATTCGGAACTTACTCAAGGTTCTTTTTAGTTCCAAAAAAGACAGGGGACTGGAGGCCAATTTTGGACCTAAGCAAGCTCAATACCTTTGTGAAGAAAGAAAAGTTCCGGATGGTCACGCTTCAATCGATCCTTCCATTCTTACAGAAGGATGACTGGATGTGCTGAATAGATCTCAAGGACGCATACTACCACATCAAAATGGCCAGAGCGTCCAGAGATCACCTGCGCTTCCAGCTGGGAGCCAGCCACTTTCAGTTTCGGGCCCTGCCCTTTGGTCGAACCTCAGCCCCCAGGGTTTTCACCAAATGCATGGCAGTGGTAGCGTCTCACTTGAGACGCCTAGGATTCCAGGTGTTTCCGTATCTGGACGACTGGCTCCTTACTGCCACCACCGAGCGTCGATTGATACAGGCCAGGGACTACACACTCGACCTTTGTGTTCAGTTAGGAATTTCGATAAATTTCGAACAATCTGCCTTACAGCCATCACAGCATATCTCATTCATAAGGGCAGATTTGGATACCCGTTCTTTGCTTCTAAGACTTCCCCCAGAAAGAATAGCTTCCCTACAAAAACACATATCTCTACTTCTGTCATTCAAAAAATCCCCAGCAAAACTGGTTCTGAAAGTCTTGGGACTCATGTCAGCTTCCCTTATTGCAGTTCCCTTGGGAAGACTACACATGAGAGTTCTTCAATGGCTGCTGTTCGCACAATGGTCGTTCCAACAGTTACCGCTGACACACAAAATTCACATTACAAACACCTGCAAAACACACCTGTCTTGGTGGTTACAGAATTGCAATCTCATCGGCGGCCGACCGTTTGTGTTACCCCCACCAACAGCTACAGTGACCACGGACGCTTCCCTGATAGGGTGGGGGGGCATCTTTCAGGGACAGACAGTCCAAGGCGAATGGACCAATCTAGAGTACAACCTGCACATCAATGTCCTGGAAATGAGGGCAGTGTTTCTGGCGTTGCAACACTTTTCCTCCCTTCTACCTCTAGGGACCATTGCAGTTCAAACGGACAACATGTCTGTAGTTTGGTACATAAACAAACAAGGGGGAACCAAATCTTACCAGTTATGCAGAGAGGCCATGAGAATTTGGCAATGGGCAGAGTCCACGGGTCGCTTTCTGATAGCAAAGCACATCCCGGGGTTATCCAACGTCATAGCGGTAAGGTTGAGCAGAGCCATCCTGTTACCTCACGAGTGGTCCCTCAACCAGACAATAGCGGACATGATATTCCACAAGTGGGGCCAGCCTTGCTGCGATCTGTTTGCGTCTCCAATGAACGCCAAATGCAGAAGCTACTTTGCCCTATTACCCCCTCCAGGGGATGTCCCCAGGGACGCTCTGATTCACGATTGGCCCCCGGGTCTCCTATACGCTTTTCCACCTATACCTCTGATACTGAGATTTCTCCAGAAAGCCAAGGATCTGGAAAGGACTGTAATTCTCATTGCCCCATTCTGGCCTCGTCAAATTTGGTTTCCCTTTCTTCAAGCACACCAAATACGGGAGCCCTGGATCCTGGACCCGGTGCCAGAACTACTGACTCATTCATCAGGAGCTCCCCACCCGTCGCTCCTGTCCCTCAGATTAGCAGCTTGGCTGCTCCGCTTCCCTTCTTAGCCAGGTCTGATCTTCTTTCTCCGGCGGTTCAGAACATTCTAGTAGCCTCTCATAAGGCTTCCACTACAAAAATTTACACTAGTAAGTGGAAACGTTTTGTATACTGGGCAACTGCACAACATTTAGATCCCTTAATAGCCCCACTAAACAAAGTTTCAGAGTTCCTATCCATGCTATTTCACCAAGGAGCTTCTACTGCCACCTTGAGGGTTCAGTTTTCTGCTATTTCTAACTTTCATATGGGGGAGAATGGAGCACCCATTATGGCTCATAGGCTTTGTACAGCCTTTTTAAAAGGATCCTTTCATCTTAGACCACCAGTCAGGTTTCCTACAGCTCCGTGGAATCTAAACCTTCTTTTATCCCAGCTAATGCTACCACCCTTTGAACCAGCTTCTTCCTGTTCCTTAAAGTTCTTGTCCTGGAAAACTCTCTTTCTAGTAGCTATCACTTCAGCCAGACGAGTGTCGGAACTTCAAGCTCTTTCCATTAAACACCCATATTTAATTTTTCACCCAGATAGGGTATCCTTACGCACCAACCCCTCTTTCCTCCCCAAGGTTTGTTCAGTCAACAACTTTAATCAATCCATTGAACTTCCCACGTTTTTCAAAAACCATTCCAATAAGCTGGAATATATGTTGCACAAGTTGGATGTTCATAGACAACTCAGATTCTATCTAGACAGAACGAAAGATCATAGAAAAGCAGACCAGCTCTTTATAGCCTTTGCGGACAACAAAAAGGGCATTGCAGTGACGAAGCGTACTCTATCCAAATGGCTATCTGATTGTATTACCTTTGTTTATACTACTACTGATCAAAGTTTGCCCACCAAACCAAAAGGACATTCTACTAGATCAGTTTCCACATCTTTGGCTCATGTGGCCCGCCTACCTTTGGATACTATTTGTGCGGCCGCCACTTGGTCTAAACCAGGGGTGGGCAAACTTTTTGATTCGTGGGCCACATTGAGTTCTAACATTTGACAAAGGGGCCGGAACAGGAGCAGATAGATGGCATGCTTTGAAAACATCACCTCATTGGGGGAAAAATACACATCTTGGGATATGGAGAAAACATGTGCTTTAATTTCCAATGAAAATGAAGAAAAGCATTACAATAAAATCTCTGACTTTGAAATGAGTGTTTAAACACTGAAAATCAAATAAATGACCATTTTATTTTAAAGCACTGAAAGTTCTGTTATCCTTCAGGATATCACCATCACTCTCCTCCTGACTGTCTTTTTTTTCAAAAATGGTAGGAGATGTAGATGTACTTGCCCTGTTCCTTTTATTCAATTTGTTTCCCCGGTGCCAAAAGTCAACAACAACCAGTGCAAGGACGAAACAGTTGCAGCAAGTCAGTCTGTGAAGCGTTATATTTGACCTGCGCACACTGTTTATTTTAACAACGTGCGTATCACGGAGACACACAGATTTTAATGGGAGCAGTGTTGTTGGTCTCCTTTTTTAGCCAGCGCATCAAAGTCTGGAGTTAGTTTTGTTGTGGCGATTCTCAGGATGGATCTGAGGTGTAGGTCTGTTAACTTGGATCTGTGGCTGGCTTTGTTGATGTTCATGACGCTGAAGGTCTGTTCACACACGAAGGTAGAGTCGAACAAAGCCAACATCATCTGCGCTTTTTGCCTTAGATTTGGAAACGCGGCATCATTGAGTGAAGCATAGAAGTCATTTAGTTTCAGAGAGCTGAACTTCTCTTTTAAGGCAGGGTCAGACTGAAGGTCGATCAGTTTGAGCTGAAGCTCCTCTGGAGCTGTTTCAGGGTCTTGTGACAGAGGAAAGGCCACCAATTGAAGTGACTTGTCAATTTTGTCGAAATCCAAAAACCGATGGCAGAATTCTCCGTGCAGTGCATCCAGTGACTCATTGTATTTCTTTACTTTTGCTCCGGCCTCTTTCAGCGTGGCTAGTCTAGGAAAATGAGTGAATGACTTGTTCAAAATCTGCCTGGAGAATAAAGCCAGCTTGGATTTGAAGGCTTTCACGTTTGTGTACATGTCATGCACAAACTGCTCCTTCCCCTGCAGTTTCATGTTGAGCTCATTCAATTGTGAAAATACGTCTGTAGCAAATGCAAAGTCACACATCCAGCTCTTGTTGCTCAGCTCAGGAAATTAATCAGTCTTCCCCTGCCACTCCAAAAACACGCCAATCTCCTCTTTGAGCTCCCACACTCGAAACACTTTGCCCAAACTCAACCAGTGGACACGGGAGTGATAAAGCAGGTCCTGGTGATCCACATCAGTTTCCTCCAGGAACGCAATGAACTGACGGTGCTGAAGTCCCCGTGCGCGTATGAAGTTGACGAGTTTCACCACAGGATTCACAACATGATTCAGCTGTAACACCGATTTACATAGAGATTCCTGGTGGATGATGCAGTGGAGGAAAATGACATCCTGGTCAGGGTTTTCATCTTTCACTTTATTCTGGATTCTCCTCAGCAGGCCAACGTTTTTTCCCATTAAATTAGGAGATCCATCTGTGGTGGCGTTAACAAGCTTACTCGGGAAGCTTCATGTTTTCGATGGCAGCAGACACCCGTTCAAACAAGTCCTCTCCCGTGTTTGTCCTTGCAGAGACTCCATTGTCAAAAACTCCTCCGTTATTTCAAAAGTTTCGTTGATTCCTCGGATAAAATGAGGAGCTGAGCAGTGTCTTTGACATCGTTGCTTTCATCCAGTGCTAAAGAATAAAAAGTGAATGACTTCGCCTTTTGTTTAATCTGCTGGTGATATCTTCATCTATTAGTTCCACCGCAGTCACTGTCCGCCGTGATAAACTGATTTTCTCAAATTTGTCTTTGGTCTCCGGGCACAAAATACCTGCTGTCTCTACCATACATTCTTTTAAAAACTAGCCTCAGACAGTGGTTTGCTGGCCTTTGCTATTTTGAATGAAAGCATAAAACTGGCCTTGGTACTTGACTCTTGAATGGCAGTTTGACGGTGAAAAACTTTGCTGAGCCTTCAAATTAGCTGCCAACTTCTCAGCAGCAGCTTCCAGTTCTTTTGTTGAGAGCTTGCTAGCATAATTAGCGTGCTTTGTGGCAAAGTGACGGCTAATATTATACTCTTTAAAAACCGCCACAGTTTCTTAGCATATCAGGCAAACAGCAGATGATCGGTGTTCAGTGAAAAAATATTTAGTTGTCCACTCCTTACTGAACACTCGACATTCTCTGTCCACTTTCCTTTTCTTGGGTCCGCTCATCATACCTCTCAACCTGGAAACATCAAAAATCTGGACAAGGCCCATGAAAAATAGGTACAAATCTGTACGCTGTTTAACATAAAATTTGCATACATAATTATGTAACCCCACCCACTCCACTGGAATTGTGGGATACCAACTTTCAAATGCAAATTGCAAACTGAAGAACAGACAACCAAAATATGGCACCAAAGTCCCCCCTGCAGCCATTCCAATGTCCCATTACCTGGCTATTTCATCCCATTTACCATACACACCAATGTGTGTATACTGCTTTACTTCTACAATGACTTGGATTTTATTTTTACACTTTATTGCACAATGCACAAACACCAATAGATCTCTGTTAAACAAAGCAAAACTGTCTCACAATGAAAATAGAGTTGGCATTAAAACTTCTCTACATTCATTAAAATAGCATTGAAATCTACACCACATCCAAAGAAAATGCATCTGGCCAATGGTGGATAAAGATTACCTTTGTGCTGTTTTCAAATCATTATCCCCTTGCACACAACAAGAAAGATATATGTGTTCTTTGTTACACCTTCCTGACTTTAGTAAATTATATTCCTTGTATAATACAGCACACTTGTTATACAGAGAGAGCACATTTTAAATTTATTGTTTCAACATTTTTTTTCAGTAGGCAATAAAACAAAATGCATGAATCAGCAATGACAAAACTGCCCAATTCAGAACATTTCCATCATAAAAGTCTACTTAATTATTAACATGGTTGCCACCTTTGTCTCATCCATTTCTCCTGGCCAAAGAATAACGTATGCATGTTGCACTTTGGCCTTAATGACTGTAAATAAGAAAGAAAGAAAAAAAAATGGCACACCCATAGTAACACTTACAGATTGCTTTAATTTATAGTAAGACATAATGGGATGATGTTGAGACTATGTGGGACTAAGTATTGCACAGTCATTTTTACATCACTGACAAATCAATACAACAAATCACTACAATGAATTCCCAATGAACAAAACTGGACTCCCAATGACCATGAAACCATTTAACAGATTTAACTTTCAGGCAGGTGAGCTGGACCACTAGGACTCACTTTCGGTCAAGCCTTAATTGCAATACAACTACTGAAACCCAGTGAATAAAACATAACAAAAATAATTAAAAGCATAAAAATACAAATCAGACATAAATGCACAAAACTGTATTAGGAACAGCATATAAAAATAGCTTAATACCTCTGTAAAACAAAAACATTAACACCAGTTACCTAGTAAATATTGTGAGAAGATTCATCTGGAAGAGAAGGATTCCAAGACCATTTTACCTCAGGTAACATTGCATGAGCATCCTACACAATGGCTCCCTAAAAAAATGTTTTCATTCTATTTTTATATGAATACAGTATAGGAATTTTAACAATGGCTTCTGAGGTGCACTCCAGTGACACTATGTCCAGGTCCTCTGGACCATATCAAACTAGATCACATTCTTTGGGGCATTTTAAATCAAAAGTAATATTAGGACTTATGGAAAATGCTGCACAGACAAGGAGGGGACTTATATATTCAAGTGCCTGCTTACATATTAATCCCTTGTGAACCAAACAGAACACAGTAATAACTGCTTCTTCTTACCTACTTAATAGTGTACTTTTAGGAGAGCTTAAAATTTAAATTAATAAGCTAGTAAACCATTTTACACGCAAATACATTTTCTGTCAGTGAAACTGGACATCTATTTAACTTCAGCAGGTTTTGAACAGTGATGCTGCAATCTATATATATACACACACACACACACACACACACACACACACACACACACACACACACACACACACACAGAATCTTGTCAGCTTTCATAATTCACTTTCTCTCTCCAATCGCTCACACACACATACACTCTTCACCTTTCAAACCTGCATTCAATCACTTTCTCTCTCTGATCGCTCACACACACACACACACACACACACACACACACACACTTCACCTTTCAAACCTGCATTCACTCACTTTCTCTCTCCGATCGCTCACACACACACACACTTCACCTTTCAAACCTGCATTCATTCACTTTCTGTCTCCGCTCACACACACACACACACACACACACACACACACACACACACACACACACACACACACACACACTTCACCTTTCAAACCTGCATTCACTCACTTTCTCTCTCCAGTCGTTCACACACACACACTCTTCACAATTCAAACCTGCATTCACTCACTTTCTTTCTCCGATCGCTCACACACACACACACACACACACACACACACACTTCACCTTTCAAACCTGCATTCACTCACTTTCTCTCTCCGATCATTCACACACACACACACACTTCACCTTTCAAACCTGCATTCAGTGATTCACTCACTTTCTCTTTCCTATCGCATACACACACACACACACACACACACACACACACACACACACACACACACATTCTCTCTCTTACCCTGAGTAGTGCTCGGCGTCTTCTGTTCAATCCATCCTCATGTTGCTGCTGCTGCCATTAATCCTGGGCCCGGCTCCATTTCAGGGCTCGCTGTATCCCCCAGCCTGCTAGCGCCATTAATCCCAGCTCCGTGAGCTCGCTATATCCCTGGCCCCTTTGCTGCTGCCATGAATCCGTTTCAGGGCTCGCTGAGTCAGCCTCTTCTGTTCCACATGTTGCATTCCTGCTGACTGTTAACTTAACCGCCAGCCAGCCGGAAATGATGATGCAAGCTCCTTGAGCTCAATTCCGACTGGCTGGTAGCCTGACGGTGCTGACGTCATCGCGCATGTGATGATGTCAGCCCCGACAGTGTGAAAATTTAAAAAAAAGAAAAGAAAAATCGGAAATGAAGGGGTGCCACTCGGGAATCGTGGCACCCCTTCATTTGGACCGCGGGCCAAATCAAAACGTTTAACGGGCCGCATGTGGCCCCCGGGCTGTAGTTTGCCCATGCCTGGTCTAAACCACATACGTTCATCACTCATTACAAAGTGGATAGGATTTCCAGGGACAGAGCAACCTTTGGTTCCACTGTGTTCAGGAACGTTCTTCCGTGAGTCTCTCAGGGTCACGGAGCTAGGGACGCTACCCATGTGTAAGAACAAACGGCGAGATTGAACACTCTCACATAAAGAAGTTATGTCCTTACCATAACGTTCCATGTGGAGTGTTCATCTCACCTTTGTTCTTACATTCCCACCCTCCCACCCTAAGGTCAGGAAGAACATCCGGTTTAGAGGTCTGGTCTGGTTCTCCCGCTACTGGTGTCTCTCTGTTGTGCTGCTGATTTCAGTTATGCCCCTTGTATGTATGTATGTTTACAGTATTGTTGCTGGATCTGGTGATGTTTTGCAAACTAGATCTGAGGTAAGGGCAGAGGGAATTGTGGGAGATAGGTGTCTCGAGCTTCTTCTCAATGCAGAGCTTTGCTAAGCGGCCGACTCGGAGCCGAGGATCGGCTCCGAACCCCATGTGTAAGAACAAAGGAGAGATGAACTCTCCACATGGAACGTTATGGTAAGGACATAACTTCTTTTTAAATACTACCTCTATCATGTTTTTTAACTTTCTACTCTGTAACTTTGTGGAGCTTTTCTCCCCAGGACTCCGCTGAAACAGGACACCAGTTGAACTTGTCCAGTCAGACTATCATGGTAAACAAATGTTAAATAAATACATGTGTTCTACATTATAAGAGGTAATGATCCATATTCTAAAAACGGAAGTTTGAGAACTATGACCATGACGCACCAGCAGGTTTATTGCCCCGTTTTCTACCATGGCCTCTATTTAAAGGGACAATCCCAGTGTTAAAAATTTGGGTCTGCGTTTAAGCTGACAACAGCAACACCCACTTTAACTGCGTAATGCTTATTCCCACCCACAGTGTCAACTTCCTTGGAATATCCTGTAATTCAGCAGTTCCAGTCTCCTTTTAGTTCCCAGTGTGAACTAAAGTTTGTTTTTGCTTTCCTATGGGATTTGAAACAAAACATTGTGTTTTGCATCAACCTGCACTTTATGAGCAAAAAAGACATGTGAAACACTGACATCTTGCATAATTGATTTTTAATTTATTTTCCAGAAAAAAAAAATTAAACATTTAAGGAGAGTATGGTAAATGTGAAAATCAAGAGTGATAAATAGACATCTGGATAGCTGATGGTATGCTTTTATCTGATTGATATTTATGCTTTTATTTAACAGAAAAAAACTGCTTTATTTGCCGTTACCGCAATCGCGAGTATTACGCGATCGTTATCTTCTTTCACAGAATACATGCTCCATTCCTCGTACAGTAAGAACAGCAGAACAAATCCCATCGACACAAAACTTGCTTATATTGGAACAATAAAAGCACATAACAAGATTTTCCTTCGTGTGAGCCTCTGAAAAAAATGCATGCATATTAATCGTCAAGTGTATAAGGCTGACAAATCAGTCTTCGTCTTTAAGAGTCAGTTTGCGTTTGATTCCATTCCAAGTGGCCCAGTATAAAAAAGCCTAGTATCGCTTTGGATAGTTCTTGTGGTAAGATGTAACTTTTAGTTATGTACTCACCATAACTTCAGATGTTTGGGATCCATCTCGCCTACATTCTGACTGATGGGTTCGGAGCCGATCCCTCGGCTCCGACTCGGCACGCTTATGCCAAAGAGCGAAGTCTCTTATTGGCTGAGCTTATTATATCCCAGGATGCACCACTACCAGTCCCCCAGATCTAGTTTGTCCGCATACATGCACACATGCACGCCCTGCTTATATAACATCGTCAGATGAAACAAGATAAACAGTAGAACTCAAAACCGTTCAATCTCTTCTGATCTCCAAGGCAGGGGGAAGGAGGGTGGGTATTAGGAATGTAGGCGAGATGGATCCCAAACATCTGAAGTTATGGTGAGTACATAACTAAAAGATGTTATGTGATCCTATCTCGCCTACATTCTGACTGATGGGACAGCGTCCTAGCACCTGAATCCTGGGTGGCTCACTGGAAAACACTCCTGAGTACCGTGGAACCAAATGATGCTCGTCCTTTAGATGCCACATCCAATTTGTAGTGGGAAATGAAAGTGTGCGGATTGGACCAAGTAGCCGCAGCACAAATCTCCGATATAGCGAGCTTGGAATGAAAAGCTATAGAAGTAGCCATAGCTCTGGTAGAGTGAGCTTTGATAGATGTTGTAAGTTGCTTATTTGAAGACGAATAAGCCTTCGTTATGCAATCTCTGATCCATTTGGAGATAGTAGCTTTTGTGATGGTTTGACCCAATTTATTATCTGAGAAGGACACAAACAACTGGTCTGACTTACGAAGTTGCTGAGTCCTGTCTAAATAGAAGCGTAATTGCCTGTGAACATCCAATTTATGGAGAGTGTATTCTGCTTCATTGGAGAATTTTGGGAAGAAAACTGGTAGCTCTAGAGATTGTTGGAGACAGAAGCTAGAACAGACCTTTGGGACAAAGGATGGATTAGGCCTAAGTGATACTCTATCCTTGTGGAAAATCAAGTACGGTGGTTTAATACATAGGGCTTGAAGCTCTGAAACTCTCCTTGCAGAAGTAATTGCAACTAAAAAGGCAGTTTTCCAAGACAGATATTTTAACTCACATGTAGCAGCCGGTTCGAAAGGGGAAGATGTTAATGCCAAGCACCAAATCAAGATCCCGGAGGCAAGAGGATGAACAACTGGGGGTCTTAACAGGCCCGCACCTTTAATGAAAGTTTTGCATAGTCTGCTGCTCATCAATGGAGGATCCATGGATTCGTGGAATTTAGAGATAGCCGCTAGTTGGACTTTAATAGTAGAGACAGAAGATCCTTGATTAAACAGGGATGTTAAGAATTTCAAAACCTCTGGGATAGGAGCAGTGATAGGGTCTAAGCCCTTGAGTTGAGCCCAGATAGCAAACCTCTTCCACTTACTGAGGTACAATTTGTTAGTGGTGGGTTTGTGGGCCGAAGATAAAATGTGAACAACTTCCGGGTCTAGTGTGTGACTTCTAACTAAAGTCGGAAGCGGAGGAGCCAAGCTGTCAATTTCAAAGATCGAAGGGACTGATGCTGATGTCCCGACTGATGAATTAGCAGGTCCGAATTAGGTCTAAAGTCCACGGATCGTCCACGTGCTTCTTCAGGTAAGGAAACCATACCTGGCGAGGCCAGTATGGGGCAATCAGTATCATTGGACCCCAATTGAGAAGCTTTTGAATGACTTTGGAGAGAAGTGGAATCGGAGGAAAGGCATAAAGTAGCCCTGTTGGCCAAGGTTGTGCTAGAGCATCCATAGCTGGTACTCCCTGATGTGGGATCAAGGAGAAGAACCTTTGGCACTTGGTGTTTAATGGAGTTGCAAATAGGTCGCAGCACGTCCCCATCTCCTGAAAACCTGAGCTGCTACTGTTTGGTTTAGAGACCACTCGTGAGGAGAGAGAATTGTCCTGCTCAATTTGTCTGCCAATATATTCGATTTTCCCGGAATGTGGGTCGCTACCAAGAAGCGGTTGGTAGCTACAGCCCATTCCCACACTCTCATGGCCTCTCTGCAAAGGGGGTAAGATCTGGTCCCTCCTTGTTTGTTCAGATACCAGACCACCGACATGTTGTCTGAGTGGATGCCGATGATGCCCTGAGGAAGAAACTTGTGTAAGGCCTGTAGGGATAGAAGTACAGCCCTCATCTCCAACACATTGATGTGGAGAAGAGATTGGGCTTGAAGCCAGGAGCCCTGAACTAGCCTGCCGAGACAATGCTCCCCCCCAGCATATCTGGGAGGCATCTGTCGTCAGGGTAACCACTGGAGAGGGAATAACAAAGGGGCTTCCTTGATTCAGATTGGAAGTCTGAAGCCACCAGCGAAGGTCCCGTTTGCATGTTTCCGTAATCATGATGTGATGATTGAGGGAAGATCCTGAAAGGACCATTGGGTTGACAATAGCCACTGAAGAATCCTCATGTGCAATCTTGCCAGAGGAACTAAAAGAACCGTGGCAGACATTGAGCCTAAAACTTGTAGAACCATCCTGGCTGGGGCTTTGGATCTCGAGATCAGAGCTTGAACTTGGCCCTGTAAAGTTTGGATCCTTCGGCAGGAAGAAAGACGGCATCAATCTTGAGTCTATCTCTGCTCCTATGAACTTTATGCGTTGAGAGGGCAGCAAGACAGACTTTGACCAATTGAATGTAATCCCCAGGGTAGCACCCAGGGAGATGGTGGCTTTGAGGTTGTCCATTAGTAGATGCCTGGTGGTGGCAGTCAGGAGCCAGTCGTCCAGATAGGGAAACACTTGGAATCCAAGACTTCTCAGGTGAGCCGTCACTACTGCCAAACACTTGGTGAACACCCTGGGGCTGTGGTGAGACCAAAGGGCAGAGCACAAAATTGGTAATGACTGACTCCCAGGCTGAAGCGCAGATACCTCCTGGATGCCTGATGTATCGGTATGTGATAATAGGCATCCTTGAGGTCTATGGAGCACATCCAAACATCCTTCTCCAACAATGGGAGAATGGATTGTAACGTGACCATTGAATTTGGATTTCGTGACGGATTGGTTCAGTCTGCTGAGATCAATATTGGTCTCAGGTCCCCTGTCTTTTTGGCACTAAAAAGAACCTGGAGTAATTTCCTGATCCAATCTGGTCTGTGGGGACCCGGTTGGATGACTCCTTTTCTAGCAGCTTTAAAGCTTCTGCTGCCATATCCCTTTGACTGGGTGGTGGGTCCGGGATTTTTTTGGGACGGTGGGGCGAGTATGTGAATGGGATGGTGTAACCTCCGGCAATGATCCGGCACCCATCTGTCCTGAGTGATTGACTCCCAGGCTTTTAGGTGCTTGGCAAAGCGACACCTGACTGGCTCTGGAGCAGCACAGCCGGGCAATCCCTCATGGCGTGTGGGAGGCTGAAGAGCCACGAAAGGACTCGCGGTCTCCAGAATTGCGGGGCCCTCTGCCGCCTCTGGGACGGCGTCTCCTGAAAAATTTCCCGTCCTCTGCCTCTGGAAGGGGAATCTTCCTGCTGTTGGGGAAAAACTACGAGATTTGCGGAACCACATTTTCCCCTCCTTTGGCCTTGGGGTAAGGCCGAAGGGAGTGGAATAACGGGCACCTATGGCAGATAAAGTTTTACCCTCTTGCTCACAGCGGTAAGGGTGTCTTTAACCTTGGGTCCAAACAAGGAGGACCCATCAAAGGGAGCGTCGGCGAAGGAAGACTTGAAGGCCTCCGAAACTGACTAGCGAGCCAGGCTTGTCTCCGTGAGAGCCACGCCTGTGCCTGCCGCTCTACCCGCCCTTCGGCCGCATAGGAAATGAGCCTCATGGACGAGTTAGAAATTGACGTAAGGATAGCCAACTGAGAGCTAACCGACTGGGCTAGCTGCTCAGGTAGGTTACCCGAGAGGGAATCTGACAACTCCTTGACCAGATCCCTCTGAAGCCTGGTAAAATGTGCCAAATAATTCAGAGACCTTAAAGTAAAGGCCGCTGAAGTCAGGGTGCACTTCCCGTACCTGTCCATACTCCTAGACTCCTTATTAGGAGGATGGACGGACGCTGAAGCCTCTGCCACGTCCTGTTGTGTAGCAGATGCCACCACCATGGCATCTACAGCCGCCTTTAGAGAGGAACCTTCTCGGGGAGCAGACAAAAATTTATTTGGACGAGAAGGGACTGGTTCCACGGTATCTGGATGTTCCCCGCCCTTGACAAACTAAATCCAGAAGCTCGTCGGCGGAGACACCCAGGAGGCGGAGGGCTGAGCCCCAAAGGCCTTGAGGAGCACTGACTCATCAGCAGAGGGGTTTGGATATCCAGCCGCCTCGTTGTTTGAGGATCTCTAAGATGTCTGCAAATGAGACATCATCCGAGGACGACTGGGACCCCTCTGCATCATCAAGATCAGTGTCCGATGTAATAGACTCGGGAGTCCACATGCTTCCTCTTGCGATCTCTTCCTTGGGGTTCCTCCGAAGACAACTCGAAGAACCCTCAGGAGGAGGGAACCCCCAATGGGGTAACCTCAGGCCCAGGGCTCCGCTGACTACGGACAGGGGAACTGCCAAAGACCCAGTCTCCACGCCCAGGGAAGGTGCTGGTAAAGCCGGAGAGATGGCGAAGAGGACTTGGCCAAGGCACTCCTCATGGCTCTGAAAGCGGACCCCAGAATCCTGGGGTGTCCGGTCTCCGGAACCATGATAGCCGATGGAAGTCCGCAGCGAAGCACCGAGGGAGGCTCGGAACCAAAGCATAGGTCCCGAAACATCACCCCGGGTCCAGCCGAAGAAGTCCAGCGTACCAAACTCGGACCCGAGGCCCGGGTTGGAAGTAAGGGTCGGAGCCGACCCCAAGATCTCCACCGGCTCCAACAGCACCTGCTCCGGCGGGCAGTCGGAGGAGGAATGGCAATGGGGTGGGCCAGGGTCATTGGCTCGAAGCCAACTGGGTCGGAACGAAACAAATTTTGGAAGACTGGGGACTGGAACAGTCTTTGGAGCACCCTGTCTATATCAGAATCCGACATCCTCGAAGACCGAGAGGAAACTGAACGGGTCCGAGATGGCCTCTCCAACGGCCCCAAAGGACTAGGGGACCGGCTCCGAGGTGACTCGATGACTGTCGGCGCTGAAGGAATACACACACCAGATTCCATCGGTGCCGAGGTGGACTTCGGCGCCGAGGAGGAAGTGTCTGAGCGGGCGACCCTTGTCGGCTCCGAGACCAGTGGAGCCGACGAAGGTGACCTGCCTCTCGATGCCCCAGACATCGGCTCCGAAGCCAGAGGAGTCGAGACTGGTGGCATCGAGGCAGACCGTTCCGACCTCGGCTCCGAAGTCTTTGGAGCCGAAGGAGAGGCCTGCCTATGTCTTTTGGCGGTCGGATCCGACGGACTGGTTGGAACCGACGCCCTTTTCTTTTTAGCCGGAGAAGGAGTGGATGCCAAGGCTTCTTCAAAAGAAGGTTTAATTAACCCCTTAAGAATCAATTTATTTTTCCTCTCCTGGAGGACCCTTGAGGAAAAAGCGTGACATACGCTGCATGACTCCTGTAAGTGTTTTGCACCCAAACAATACACACAGAGCGAGTGATCGTCTGTGATGGACATTTTGAAACTACATTTTGTGCATTTTTTAAAGCCCGAAGGCCTAGGATTCTGAGACATTATGATAAGACAATTTCAGTAATGTTTGACAGGAAAAAATACAATTACTGACTTCCTGATTGACACGCCTGGATATAGGCTTACAGTTATCGCTTAAAAGCGCAAATGACAAGGAACTTTGAAACCCTGTAAGGTTTTAGGAGGGTTGACTGACCGGGAAGGCCCTAGATGAGGGGGCCTAAACCAAACTCAACCCAATCACACAACAAGCCTTTAACAAACCCAAACACACACCAAGTAGAAGAATAGCTGTTAAAACAGCTTTTTAAGACAAAAACAGCAAAAAACTGACAGAAAAAGTTAGTAAATTACTACTCAGCTCAGCCAGCTCGAGACCACGTCTTCGCAGTGTTAGCGGCAAACGAGATCTGGGGGACTGGTAGTGGTGCATCCTGGGATATAATAAGCTCAGCCAATAAGAGACTTCGCTCTTTGGCATAAGTGTGCCGAGTCGGAGCCGAGGGATCGGCTCCGAACCCATCAGTCAGAATGTAGGCGAGATAGGATCACATAACATCAAGTGTTTCAATATAGTGTAATTACATTATTCAGAGGACGAGTGACAGAGGGAATTGAAGATGAATTTTTTTTATCTATACCTTGAGTGATGTTATTATACAGTATGCAAAACTTTGGTGCGCCGCTAGTGTTACTATATAATGACTAATTTATTGTAAAGATGCATTTTTTTTTTTTATTCACTTGGCTGACCTAAGGACAGTCAGACAACTACACAATGTGTTCATGTTTGGGATTTAGGAATAAATTTGGCATGTGAATTTATGAAGCTCTTGTGCAACAATTGCTGTGTGACATAAAAATGTAGGATGTAGGCTGGCAGAGAAATACAGTTGCTTGTTTGCCTGGAAAAGTGAAAGCTATCCATACCTCTCAACTGTCCTTATTTTTTTGCAGAATGTCCTTAAATACTGACAAGCGTTTGAGTTTCAGACTTCATATTCTTCAGAAAATGCATGCTAACCCAAAATCTGTTGATCTAGCAACTTTATAAGTTTATAAGGGCAATAATTAAAATCTGTCCCTATTTTGGGGCCTTTGACCCCTCCCCATTAGTTTGGCTTTGTCCAGATTTCTTGTGCTAAGAAGTTGAGAGGTATGAAACTATATGAAATCTTGACAAAAGACTAGTCCTGTGATAAGGCAAACCTGTATATAAGGATTCAGTTATAATGAAATGTTAGTTGACAACAACTTCTCTTTGGGGAGTTTTCATTCATACACATGTGATGGCCTTT
>NW_025049069.1:0-12076 GCF_019279795.1 Protopterus annectens | reverse complement strand
AGAAAAGTCCAGGAAAAACAATCAGTGACGTGAAGTTGGTAAGGTGCTACAGCCAGGAAGAAGGTATGCAGTTTACAACTTTCTTATTTCAAAAATTGAAAAGATATACATATCAGATTATTGAGGGGGAAAAGTCGAAAGAATCTGTAGACTAGGACAGAGAAAATCATAAATGCAATATTTAAAGCATGAGGCTGTTTAGAGGATTTTCTGCAGGAATCTACAGTCACAATAATGCATCTAGTGGTGAGAGGAGGGTCACACTAAGAAGAAGGTCTGTAAGGCATGAGGCATTAGAGGATTTACTGCAGGTCTTTTAAACTTTACAGTCAGAATCAATATGTGGATGCTGCCACTAGTGGTGAGGAGGTGGTAACACTGGAAGGATGTTCATCGAGACTCGAATCTATAGAGTAGGAAGAGCCAAGAAGTCCAAAAAAAATCAGTGACTTGAAGGTGGAAAGGTGCTACAGCCAGGGAGAAAGTGTGTAGTTTAGAACATTCTTATATTAAAAAATTGCTAAGGTTTACATATGGTATTATTGGAGGAGAAAGAGAAAGACAGAATCTGTAGAGTAGGGCAGAGATAATTACAAATACAGTAAATAAGGCTGGTTCGAGGATTTACTGCAGATCTTTTTTGTTTTAAACTTTACAGTCAATCAATGCATGCATGCTGCCACCTACTGGCGAGAGGAGGGTGGTACACTGGAAAAGAAGATTCGTCGAGACTTGAATCTACAGAGCGGGAAGAGCCAAGAATATGTCCAGAAAAGATCGGTGACCTGAAGTTGGAAGGTGCTACAGCCAGGAGAAGATATGACATTAGACCTTTCTTACTTTAAAAATTGAAGGGTAATCAATATGGCATTAATGGAGAAATGAGAAAAGATTGGAAAAGTCCACAGAATCTGTGGTGAGCCAGAGAATTATAAATACAATACATAAAGCATGAGGCTGGTTAGAGGATTTACTGTAGGTCCTTTTTGTTTTTAACTTTACAGTAACAATCTATGTGTCCATGCTGCCACCTAGTTGCTATAGGAGGTTGGTACACTGGAAAAATAAGATTAGTCGAGACTTGAATCTATAGAGCAGGAAGAGCCAAGAGAAAGTCCAGAAAAACAATCAGTGTCCTGAAGTTGGAAAGGTGCTACTGCCCAGGAGAAGGTATGCAGTGTTAAACTTTCTTATTTCAAAAATTGCAAAGGTATACATAAAGGATTATTGAGGGGAGAAAATGAGAAAAAGGTTGAAAAGTCCTCAGAATCTGTATTGTAGGGCAGAGAGAATTATAAATACAATATGTAAGGCATGAGGCTGGTTAGAGGATTTACTGCAGGTCTTTTTTTTTAATTTACAGTCACAATCAATGGGTGTATGTCTCAACCTAGTGATGAAAGGAGGGTGGTACACTGGAAAAAATAGGTTCATCGAGGATCGAGTTTACAGAGTGGGAAGAGCCAAGAAAAAGTCCAGAAAAACAACCAATCAGTGACATGAAGTTGGAAAGGTGCTACAGCCATGGAGAAGGCATGCAGTTTAGCACTTTCTTTTTTCAAAACTGCAAAGGTATACATATGGGATTATTGGAGGGAAAATTGCAAAAAGAGGTGGAAAAAGCCACAGAATTTGTAGTGCAGGGCAGAGAGAATTATACATACAATACGTACCGCATGAGGCTGGTTAAAGGATTTAGTGCAGGTCTTTTTTGTTTGAAACCTTACAGTCACAATAAATGGGTGTATGCTCCTGCCTAGTGGCAAGAGGAGGATGGTACACTGAAAGAAGAAGGCTGTCGAGCCTCAAATCTACAGAGCGGGAAGAGCCAAAAAAAGTCCAGAAAAATAATCAGTGACCTGAAGCTGTAAAGGTGCTACAGCCAGTGAGAAAATATGCAGTTTAAAATCTTCTTATTTCAAAAATTGCAAGGTATACATATGGGATTATTGGTAGGAAAAATGAGAAAGAGGTGGAAAGTCCAGAGAATCTGTAGTGAAGAGCAGAGAGAATTACAAATACAATACAAAAGGCAAGAGGCTGGTTAGATGATTTACTGCAGGTCTTTTTTGTTTTAAACTTTACAGTCACAATCAATGGCTGTATGCTGCCACCTTGTGGCAAGATGATGGTGGTACACTGGAAGAAGAAGGTTCATCGAGACTCGAATCTAAAGAGCGGGAAGAGCCAAGAAAAGTCCAGAAAACAATCACTGTGAAGTTGGTGCTACAGCCAGGGAGAAGGTATGCAGTTTAGAACTTTCTTAGTTCCAAAATTGCAAAGGTAAACTTGGGATTATTGGAGGGAAAATTAGAAAGAGGTGGAAAACTCCACAGAATCTGTAGGGCAGAGAATTAGAAATATATAATAAGGCATGAGGCTGGTTAGAGGATTTACTGCAGGTCTTTTCTGTTTTAAACTTTACAGACACAATCAATGCATGTATGCTGCCACCTAGTGGTGACAGGAGGGTGATACACTGGAAGAAGAAGGTTCATCGAGATTCAAATCTACAGTGTGGGAAGAGCCAAAAAATAGTCCCAAAAAACAAACAACGACCTGAAGATGGAAAAGTGTTACAGCCAGGAGAAGCAGTTTAGAACTTTCTTATTTCAAAAATTGCAAAGGTCATATGGGTGGTGGTGGAGTGAGGAAAAAGTTAGAGTTGTAGGGATTCTACAGAGTGTCTTCTGTTGGAGACATGCATGAATGGGAAAACTTCGTTGAAAGTTGTGTCATCAGAGAACTTGGCACAAAAATCACTGCCAATCACAGCAGACCAAGAGTCCACTGTATGAATCTAACCAGGAAAAGCAAGGCACAACATTTCAAAAATGACAAAGGTAAAAATATGGGATAATTGGAGGAAAATGAAAAAGAGGGAAAAGTCCACATAATCTGTAATGTTGGGCAGAGAGAAGTATAAATACAATACATGGCATTAGGTTACTGCACTTTTTGAACAGTCCTTGGGCAGTTGTGCCTGACATTGTAAAATGGCATGTCCTGAGAGGACAAAAAACAAAAAAAAAGTTGAAAAACAGTTGCTGACAAAATACCAAAGTTAAAGAAACAGAATAAGCAACTAAAAGTACAAGAATAGAACTTTATTTCAAAATTAAGCTATGTACAGAGTGGGAAGTCATAAAAATCTGAGTGTAAAAAGATAAATAAAATACGCAGGACATGAGGCTGTTTAGCGGATTTACTGCAGGTCTTTTTTGTTTTAAAGCTTACAGTCACCATCAATAGGTTTATGCTGCCATCTACTGGTGAGAAGGAGTGGTACACAAAGAAGAAGGTTCATTGAGACTCAATCTACAGAGCGAAGAGCCAAGAAAAGTCCAGAAAACAATCAGTGACCTGAAGTTGGAAAGGTGCTACAGCCAGGAGAAGGTATGCAGTTTAGAACTTATTTCGAAAATTGCAAAGGTATACATATGGGATTATTAGAGGAAAATTGAAAAAGAGGTGGAAAAGTCCACAGAATCTGTAGTGTAGGGCAGAGAGAATTATAAATACACTACATAAGACTTGAGGCTGGTTAGAGGATTTACTGCAAGCCTTTTTTGTTTTAAACTTTACGCTCCTAATCAATGGGTGTATGCTGCCACTTAGTGTTGAGAGGAGGGTGGTACACTAGAAGAAGAAGGTTTTGAGACTCAATCTACAGGGGAAGAGCCAAGAAAAAGTCCTGAAAACAATGAGTGACCTGAAGTTGGAAAAGTGCTACAGCCAGGGAGAAGGTATGCAGTTTAGAACTTTCTTATTTCAAAAATTGCAAAGGTATACATATGGGATTATTGGAGTAAAAAATGAGAAAGAGGTAGAATAGTCCATAGAATCTTTTGTGTAGGCCAGAGAGTATTACAAATACACTATGTAAGGCATGAGGCTGGTTAGAGGATTTACTGCAGATTTTTTTTGTTTTAAACTTTACAGTCAATCAATGCATTTATGCTGCCACCTAGTGGAGAGAAGAGGTGGTACACTGGAAGAAGAAGGTTCAGACTCAATCTACAGAGAAGTAAGAGTCCAGAAAAACAAAAGTCCAGAAAAGTCCAGAAAAACAATCAGTGACCTGAAATTAGAAAGATGCTAAAGCCAGGGAGAAGGTATGCAGTTTAGAACTTTCTTATTTCAAAAATTGCAAAGGTATACATATGGGATGTTTGCAGGGAAAATGAGAAAGAGGTGGAAAATACTGCATAATCTGTAGTGTAGGGCACAGAGAATTATAAAAACAATTTAAGGCATGAGGCTTAGAGGATTTACTGCAGGTCTTTTTGTTTTAAACTTTACAGTCACAATCATGTATGCTGCTGCCACCTAGTGGTGAGAGGAGATGGTACACTGGAAGAAGAAGGTTCAAGACTCAAATCTAAAGTGGGAAGAGCCAAAAAAGTCCAGAAAACAATCAGTGACCTGAAGTTGGAAAGGTGCTACAGCCAGGAGAAGGTATGCAGTTTAGAACTTTCTTATTTCAAAATTGCAAAGGTATACATATGGGATTGGAGGAAAAATGAGAGAGGTGGAAAAGTCCACAGAATCTGTAGTGTAGGCAGAGAGAAGAAAATAAATACAATACAAGGCATGAGGCTGGTTAGGATTTACTGCAGGTCTTTTTTTGTTTTAAACTTTACAGTCACAATCAAGGGTATGCTGCCACCTAGTGGTGAGAGAGGAGTGGTACAATGGAAGAAGAAGGTTCATCGAGACTCAAATCTACAGTGCGGGAAGAGCAAAAAACATTAGTCCTGAAAACATTCAGTGAAGTTGGTACGGTGCTACAGCCAGGAGAAGGTATGCAGTTTAGAACTTTCTTATTTCAAAATTGCAAAGGTATACATATGGGATTATTGAGGAAAAATGAGAAAGAGGTGGAAAAGTCCACAGAATCTGTGTAGGGCAGAGAGAATTATAAATACAATGAAGGCATGAGGCTGGTTAAAGATTTATTGCAGGTCTTTTTTGATTTAAACTTTACAGTCACAACCAGTGGGTGTATGTGGCCACCTAGTGGCAAGAGGAGGGTAGTACACTGGAAGAAGAAGGTTTATCGATACTCAAATTTACAGAGTGGGAAGAGCCAAGAAAAGGTCCAGAAAACAATCAGTAACCTGAAGTTGGAAAGGTGCTACAGCCAGGGAGAGGGTATGCAGTTTAGAATTTTCTTATTTCAAAAATTGCAAAGGTGTACATATCTGATTATTGGAGGGAAAATGAAAACAGGTGGAAAAGTCCACATAATCTGTAGTGTAGGGCATAGAGAATTATTAATACAAAGGCAAGACTGGTTAGAGGATTTACTGCAGGTCTTTTTGTTTTAAACTTTACAGTCACAATGGGTGATGCTGCCACCTAGTGGTGAGGGTGAGTGGTACACTGGAAGAAGAAGGTTTGAGACTCAATCTACAGAGGGGAAGAGCAAGAAAAGTCCAGAAAAACAATCAGTGACCTGAAGTTGGAAAGGTGCTACAGCCAGGAGAGGCATATGCAGTTTAGAACTTTCTTATTTCAAAATTGCAAAGGCATATACATATGGGATTATTGGAGGAAAAATGAGAAAGAGGTGGAAAAGTCCACAGAATCTGTAATGTAGGGCAGAGAGGGTTATAAATACAATATGCTTGGCATGAGGCTGGTTAGAGGATTTACTGCAAGGCTTTTTTGCTTTAAACTTTACAGTCACAATTAATGGCAGTATGCTGCAACCTAGTGGCCAGAGTACACTAGAAGAAGGTTCATCGAGACTTGAATCACAGCAGGAAGAGCCAAAAAAAAAAGTCCAGAAAACAATCAGTGACCTGAAGTTGGAAAGGTGCTACACCCAAAGAGATGGTATGCAGTTTATCACTTTCTTATTTCAAAAATTGCAAAGGTATACATATGGGGTTATTGGAGGAAAAATGAGAAACAGGTGGAAAAGTCCACAGAATCTGTATTGTAGAGCAGAATGAATTATAAATACAATACATCAGGCATGAGGCTGGTGAGAGGATTTACTGCAGGTCTTTTTTGTTTTAAACTTTACAGTCACAATGAATGGGTGGCTGCATGTTGTAGTGGTGAGATTGTACACTAAGAAGAGGTTTGTTCAATCTGGCGAAGCCGGCAGAGTCTGCAGTCCTCCTGTGGTTGTGTGCTATTCCAGGTTTAACTATATAAAGAAATTGCAGTAGGAGGATTGGATATCAAATTGTAGGTGTGTGCATGTGAGCTCTGTGGAAGGTTGTGTGGGTGGAATAAAATAAAATACTGAATCATGAGCAGAAGACAGTCACAATCGGGTGTATGCTGCCACCTAGTGGTGAGTGAGGGAGGTGCACTGGAAGAAGAAGGTTCATTAAGACTCAAATCTACAGAGTGGGAAGAGCCAAGAAAAGTCAAAAAAATCAGTGTCCTGAAGTTTGAAAGGTGCTGCAGCTAGGGAGAAGGCATGCAGTTTAGAACTTCCTTATTTCAAAAACTGCAAAGGTATACATATATGATTAGAGGAAAATGAGAAACATGTGGAAAACTCCACAGAATCTGTAGTGTATGGCAGAAAGAATTAGAAATACCATACAAAAGGCATGAGTCTGGTTGGAGGATTTACTGCAGGGTTGTTTTTGTTTTAAACTTTACATTCACAATCAATGGGTGTAGGCTTCCACCTATAAGGGAGGGTGGTAGACTGGAAGAAGAAGGTTCATGAGACTCAAATCTACAGAGGGAAGAAGAGCCAATAAAAAGTCCAAAAAAAAGTCAGTGACCTGAAGTTGGAAAGGTGCTTCAGCCAGGGAGAATGCATGCAGTTTAGAACTTTCTTATCTTCAAAATTGCAAAGGTATACATATGGGATTATTGGAGGAAAAAATGAGAAAGAGGTGGAAAGGGCCATAGAATCTGTAGTGTAGGGCAGAGAATAAATATAATACATAAGGCATGAGGCATGAGAGGATTTACTGCAGGTCTTTTTGTTTTAAACTTTACAGTCACTATCCATGGTATATGCTGCCACCTAGTGGGGAGAGAGGGTGGTACACTGAAGAAGAGGGTTTGTCAAGACTCAAAGCTACAGAGTGGGAAAAGGCAAGAAAAAGTCCAGAAAAACAATAACTAACCTGAAGTTGGAATGGTGCTACAGCCTGGGAGAAGGTATGTAGTTTAGAACATTCTTATTCCAAAACTTGCAAAGGTTTACACATGGGATTATTGGAGAGAAAAATGTTGAAAAGTCCACATAATCTGTAGTGTAGGGCAGAGAGAAGTATTAAATACAATATGTAAGGTATGAGGCTGGTTAGAGGATTTACTGCAGGTCTTTTTTTTTAACTTTACAGTCACAATCAATGGGTGTATGGTGGCACCTAGTGGCGAGAGGATCGGGTACACTGGAAGAAGGAAGTTCAAGACTCTACAGTGGAAAGAGACAAGAAAAAGTCCAGAAAAGCAATCAGTGACCTGAAGTTGGAAATGTGCTACAGCCAGGTAGAAGGTATGCAGTTTAAAACTTTCTTATTTCAAAAATTGCAAAGGTATACATATGGGATTAAAGGAAAAAATGAGATAGAGGTGAAAAAGTTCACAGAATCTGTAGTGTAGGGCAGAGAGAAATAAAATACATAAGGCATGAGGCGGTTTAGAGGATTTACTGCAGGTCTTTTTTATTTTAAACTATACAGTCACAATCAGTGGATGTCTGCTGCCACCTAGTGGTGGAGGAAGAGTGGTACACTGGAAGAAGAAGGTTCATTGAGACTCGAATCTACGGAGTGGGAAGAGCCAAGAAAAAATCCTGAAATACAATCAGTGACCTGAAGTTGTAAAGGTGCTACAGCCAGGGAGAGGTATGCAATCTAGAACTTTCTTTTTTCAAAAATTTCAAAGGTGTACATATGGGATTATTTGAGAGAAAACAATGAAAAAGAGGTGGAAAAGTACACAGAACCTGTAGTATAGGGCAGAGAGAATTATAAATATAATACGTAATGCATGAGCCATGTTAGAGAATTTAGTGCAGGTCTTTTTTGTTTTAAACTTTACAGTCGCAATCAGTCAATGAATGTTGCCACCTAGTGGTGAGAGACGGGTGGGGCACTGGAAGAAGGTTCGAGACTCAAATCTACAGAGGGGGAAGGGCAAAGAAAAAGTGTAGAAAAACAATCAGTTACCTGAAGTTGGAAATGTGCTATAGCCATGGAGCAGGTATGTAGTTTAGAACGTTATTTCAAAAAATTGCAAAGGTGTACATTTGGGATTATTGGAGGGAAAATTTGAGAAAGAGATGGAAAAGTCCACAGAATATGTAGTGCAAGGCAGAGAGAATTATAACTACAATACATAAGACATGAGGCTGGTGAGAGAATTTACTGCAGGTCTTTTTTGCTTTAAACATTACAGTCACAATCAATGGGTGTATACTGCCACCTAGTTGAGAGAGGAGGGTGGTACACTGGAAGAAGAAGGTTCATTGAGACTCAAATCTATAGAGGGGAAGAGCCAAGAAAAGTCCAGAAAACAATCAGTGACCTGAAGTTGGAAAGGTGCTACAGCCAGGAGAAGGTATGCAGTTTAGAACTTTCTTATTTCAAAATTGCAAAGGCATACATATGGGAATATTTGAGGGACAATGAGAAAGATGTGGCAAAGTACACAGAATCTGTATTGTAGAATTATAAATGCAATATGTAAGGCATGAGGCTGATTAGAAGATTTACTGCTGGTCATTTTTCTTTTAAACTTTACAGTCACAATTAATGTGTGTATGCAGCCACCTAGTGGTGAGAGGAGGGTGGTACCCTAGAAGAAGGTTTGTTGAGACTTGAATCTACAGAGTGGAGCAAAAAAAAAAGTCCAGAAAACAATCACTGACCTGAAGTTGGAAAGTGCTACAGCCAGGGAAAGGTATGCAGTTTAGAACTTTCTTATTTCAAAATTGCAAAGGTATACATATGGGATTATTGGAGATGAGAAAGAGGTGGAAAAGTCCACAGCATCTGTGGTGTAGAGCACAGAGAATTATAAATACAATACATAAGAAGCTTTCCTGATTAAGTATTGTTTTTTTATATTTTATTTTTACCTACTGCTTACCTAGAGAGAATAAAAGCAAGATTTACTGAATTATTTGCACTTAAAAAAGAAAGAAAAACAATTCAAGTGAGTGTTTGTTTGGAAAGTGCTACAATTGCAGTGTATAGACTTATTGCCTTTCTGCATTTCTGGGTTTCTATTTAAAAAAAAAAAAAAGTCCTGCCTCTAGACAGTTTAGAAGCTTACAGGTTGCTGTATCCTGGGCTGGTTGAGTTTGTGTTGTCCATTGTCTTTGGAAGAAAAGTTTAGCTCACCAGTGGGAGGGAGAGCCTTGAATAGCCTACCTGTCCTTGAGAGGGAAGTGACTCAGAAAGAAGAGAAGGTCATTTTGGACTTTCTAGCTCTTGAAGTTGGAAAATGTCTGGATTTTTGAAAAGAGAAAGAGTGGTCCTGTTGAGTCTTGACTACAGAGAACTGAAAAAAGCACTGTGATTAAGTATCCTGCTGATTTGTTTTATTCTACGCTTACCTAGAGCAAGCAACTGCATAGTTATTTACTGCAATTATCTGAACTAAAAGTACATTTTAGAAAATTAGTAATTCAAGTCAAAAGTGTTTGTTTGGAAAATTGTTTGGCTTAAAAGTGTGCAGTGTACTACTGACTTATTGTTTGATTTAGCATTTAGAAGATGAAGCTGGAGTCCACAGAGCACCATATGGCAGGGAAACAAGAAAACCATTTCTGGTAAAAGTTGCTCTTCATTAGAACTGTATTGTAATCTAAACAGTCTATTCTTATCTGTAAAGCTCAGCAGTTAAAGCATAGTCAGGAAAGCATCTATATTATAAAGGTAAAGAAATTGAGAATATAGGTTTTCTGAAGTTACACAGCAAACTTTTTTATTTCTTCTAGCATGTCAAGGGTCAGTTGATGTTACTCAGCTGGTGAAGAAAGAGGCAGGGAAAATTGTCATGTACAAGACAATTTTACAAAACACAAATACATGAGAGATGCAACTATATAGAAACTGAGGCTGACTCTCAACTTATGGAAACCAGACAGGAGGAGAAGGTAAAACACACACCATAAAGTAGAACTATACAACTACAAATCAAACACATAAACACACAATACTGGAGGCACTGATGAAAAAAAGAGAGGTCCAAAGCAGAAAAACAACTGTATGACATAACACAAGCAACACATAGATCACAAAGTCATGGAAATCAGTTACAGAAGGAAACACAATGAGAGAAATTATATGATATAGTCAGCAAGGATGTATACCAGTGAGAAGGAGAGGGTCACAGAAGCTGCCTGTGGGCAGAATCCAAACATAAACAATCAGGTAAAGAAAGTGGTCATGACTCAGTTTGTCCATGGTGGATGATGAGATTGGACTACATGAAAAGAGAGAAAGAGGAGCTCACAGATCATGTAGAGGCTGGAAATCTGATGAGCAGTATATTAAAGAATGATGCACACACAGACAAAATGATCAGTAATTGGCTTATTTCTGGTGTCATTCTAAGGGGATCCAATGTCTGTCTGCCTGGGGATGACATGCTTACAAGCCACACTGTACAAGGGACGCTTGCATGTCACATTTTCTGGATATTGGCAAAGGTTGCCAATAGTGCCTTAGACAAGGCTCAAATTCTAAAAAATTTAGAAACAATAATGGAAAAATCAGGAATGCTGCTCAATGAGAAGTCTAGAAGATGCACAAATACATGGAGAACATGAGTCTGGTTGACTGAAAAGGTTGTCCTGAGAGCATGCATTTATCATATTTCAAATTAAAAGGATTACAAAAAGGAGGGAGTGTAATATTCATCAAGGAAATAGTGTTGGCAAGCAGAAGCATCAGAGACCATTCAGTATAACCATAGGCAAAACTGTCTACATTGTAGCATGTTACAATTTCAAATCAGGATACACAGTCCTGAAGACACTGGAGAGTATAAAGTCTAAACACCATCATATTGGGTGACTGGATAAAACATAGACTGGGAACATTACTCAAGAATAAGGAAAGGTTTAGTTCATAAACTCAAATGCAAGGGAACAACTTGTCACCATTTACAAGAGAAGAGAATATACTAGACTGATCATCAAAAATGGGGACAAAATGCTCCACAGAAGTATATATTGGTAGATCAGAAAAAATTATGGAGAACATAAACAAAAGACCACAGTGAAGAACTTTAAAGAACTTCACACTTTAAGACTGGTGGTATTTCTGCAGCCAGTGGAAAACAAAAGGTGAATTTACAAATGCTTTAGAAGATCCAGGAAAAATATCAAGTATTGAAAATCAAGATTTACCAAAGGAAGTTATCTGGTGGAAGCCATAAACAATTTACAACAAGAGGAGAAAGACAAGATAGAGAAAAAAAAGGGGAAGACATTCTGATCAATACTATGTAAAAAATATATCATAAAATCATCAAGGCATTTGAGAGAAAAAATGAAGGAAAAAGACAATCATAAGTATGTTAGAAACAGAAAAGATATGTAGAATTAGTCCAAATGATACAAAAATACTGAAAAGACATTGAAACATACTGGCAGACAGGTTCAGGGAAATTTTAAAGGAGAAATATCTATGCAGAGTGTAGCCTAATCATTTCAAATGCAGGTGAGAGCTGTAAAGCATCAATGGAATGGTGTGGGTGTGAAAAAAGAGGAAAAAACAATAAGTGCTGAATCTTAGACCACAGGATACATCAAAGAGTGGCAATGGAAACTGTGGTACTACAAAGACGGTGTTTCAGAGGTAATGCAAAGTAACAAGTGGTCTGCAAAAATGGAGAGGAATAATGGAACTCAAAAAAGACATAGGGACCTACAGACATTAAAAGGCTGGTGGCAGATCATGTCTGAACTTGGTATTTTTAAACAGTCACAAGGCATTGATGAGGGTAAGACAGTTCACAGCCTACTTGTTGAAACTTTACACAATATGGTATCATAGAAAAACTCCCCAAAAACCAAGCCTTAAATGTAAACCCATTAATTTGTCCCCAGATGGGGTGCCCCCAAACCCCCGGGGGC
>NW_025049068.1:22500-30462 GCF_019279795.1 Protopterus annectens | reverse complement strand
ACCATATCTGTAAAAATTATTTGTTCACATTCATGCACATTGCAGGACTGAGAGCAACATATATCCCATATTTTGGGATACATTGATCTCCAGATGCAGCAATATTTTGGAACAGATCATTCGCTGTTTGGTTTTGATTCCTCACATGCATTTCTATTCTGTTCCTGAGACTGGCAGTACTACAATTTTATTCAGGAGTTTTTTCACTACTCGTATTTGTTTGGGATTCATGGACACTTTCTCACTACACTCTCCCACTTTATTTTCACTTTGCTATTCCTAGGGATGGTAATTCTACTTCATGGGCTTTGAATCTACATGTTTTATCTGTAAAGTTATTACAATCCTCTTCCAGCAGTCTCTACTTCCTGTCATGTTCTTCAGTATTTCAACAGGGATATTTCCCACACATGTGATTTCATCATCTCTGCAGCTATACTTTTCAGCCTGCTGCAGGTTGTGTACCATTCTCTCACAGGTGGGGCATTTTATTATTTCCAGAATTTATGTCAGACATTTTAATTCTTTCTGTTTGGCTTCTACAGGCTGAAACATTAACACTTTTGTAATCAAGCAATACTTCTGGGTAGACACTTTCACACTGTTACTTGCACATTTTTATTCCTAGTGACTACACTGCACTCTTTGGCTGGACTGTCATACTCTTTTATATTTCTTTACAGTTACTTTCGGTAGTGGATTTTCACTGATCTGCCTGGTGGCTTAAATCCACACCAGCCTATCGGCCATAGGGTTCTGCAAGGTTCACAGAACGGACACCTGCAGCTGTAATATAAATGAAGCCATATTGGAATACACATCTACACAATATCAGCTTAGCTTTAATTCTTACATACATAATTAAAATGTAACTTTACTCAGTAGTGGGGCATTGGGCATTTGCCGCACCTCCTAAATCCAAAGGTTCAGTTGGTCCTGCTTGCATCTCTTCAGGTCCACATGGTGGTGACAGACCTGCTCACCAGTCCTTGGAATCCCTGTGGCACTGGTGAGATCATGAGCCAGCCGGTCCCACGCCTCAGCCTCCCTGTATGCTCTTTATAGAGGACCTGGCCCTGCATGATTTGGGCTCCCCAAGGATTGTGGACTCAGGAGCCAGGACCATGCACTCCTGGACTCCACAATGCCCCACCTCTGTGCTGGAAAGCAACTACCCTCTCCTAATCCTGTCATTCTGGCTGCATTTCAGTTCTACAATTGTTTATGCTGTGTATCTCTCATGGGGCTTTATATATAGTCTGTTTTTCCATTGGACATATCTGTGATTGGCCATTTTGGAATTGTGGTATCAACTTCAGTAAACCCGTACTGTCATGCTCCAGTTTGTATTCATTCCTATATATTATCTATTATTGCATTTTATAGGTACTCGCTGTCATGGCTTAGTGGCCTTGGTACCTTGACTATGGTGTATAGTATCCTGGTCTCGAACCTGGCTACCTACTTTTTATTTTTTAGTGACTGTCTAGACAAGCTGAGGCGTGTGTCTGTGTAAAGGCAGGTTTTGATAATGGGCTTGCCTTAACGCTGTCTGGCCGGTTAGCTTTGTTTGCTGCAGCGCAGTCTGCTAAACGTGGGGTACGCTTGGTTTAAGCCCCATTTGGCTATCAGCACGCATATTATGCTCTTCAGCCCAGTTAGGCAGATAGATTTTAGCCGGCTAAACCACCGCTCAGGCTACTTAAGCACTCATTTTGCAGGTAACCAGTTAAACTAGACTGCTCACATCGGCACGGGCAGATGCACTCACCCCTGTTAAACTGTAGCTCAGCTATGGACATTATCTGGCATTTTTATTGCTTTGTTACCTCACATTTCTTCAATATAAATGGGCCATTCCTCTAATACCTTTTACATACAATGTGCTTTTTATGTGTTACATATTTGTCAGGGACTTGTTTTGTGCTTATTCTTTTGCTAAAAATAAAAATTGGTGCTGTGGGGGCCTCGAATCCATGAATGCCTGCTCTTCAGCCAACATCTCTACAGCTATGCTATATTGTTTCTGGGCTTACTTTGCATATTTAGTTCCTTATATGCTTCCTGCATTGACTGCTAACTGTAGCTGCGCTTACGGCACACCTGGCCACAAGAACGAGCGCGACTCACGGTTAAGTTGGGCCATTTTTAATAATTTAAAAAAATATATAATATGTTTATTTATATATTTTCTTGTTCATAGTCTGTGGGGGCATGTGTTGTGTTGTGTTTATTCACATACTCCGTGGACTCTGTCATGGGTGTTTACTTTGGCACTTTTGCACTTGGGCGTTCAAGGCTCACACAGGGTCTTCGGCCTCTACGCATGTGACACCCTCTTTACTGTCTTTACACGGGATCTTGTATTAGCCTTAGGTGTGGATTCCAGCATGCTCTTTCATGAATTATGCAAGCATGCTGACATCAATTATGACCAATAGCCTCCGTGGTAAGAGTGCTATAACTCTTTACACAGAGGCTTCGCGAATCCTGCCTAATGACTCCTCTTATACTTCTGATTTTAAACTCCAAAGTTGGATCTACTCTATATACTGAGAGATCCTTCCAATTAATCTACAGTTTCAATCACTCGTTTGCTGTATTACAAATATTTATCTTTCAGTTTTATGTCTCCCAAATCTCATATGCTTATTTTTTTTAATGATGCATTAAAGCATATTATTCCCTCCTGTGCCTAAAATGATCAATTGAGTCAAGTTCTTTTGCAGGTGTGCCCAATCTGTAACACATGTAATCAAAGCCTATCCATATTTCAGATAATCTAAATACAGACTGTAGAACACCTCAGATGAAAAAGATATGGCTTCGAAAGATACAATATAAACAAGTAAGGGCCTAGGACAGATTCCTGTGGGACACCCTCTAACAGTAGCCAAGAATTTCACCTCTAGTTGCTTTCGTGGCTGTATGATACTCTTGGCATAAATTCTTTTGTTAGGCTATGCAGTTATCCATCTTATCAAGAGGAAATCAATAAACAGTTGTTGTAATTCTATTGATTAGTGTTTTGTGTATGACCCTGTTTCAAATGCTGCAGTTAAATCTATATAAATTGTTCACAACATACCTTTTCATTTATAGCTATTATATTGTTAAAACATCATGCTACAGGTGGTAAATAGATCTATTTTTCAAAATATGCATGCTGATGTATGGTTTCAAGTCACAACCTTTCCATTTCTGGACAATAACTTATCCATCATTACCTTCTCCATTATTTTCCACAACATGAAAGTAGACTTAATGCTCTATATATAAATTTGATTTGTCATGTTTTAAAGACAGATCTTTATACACGTCTCATCGCCTCCAGTCTTGAGGAATCTCCCCATATTTATATGTCATAGTAAATAATAGATAAAGTGGTACTATAAATTCTTGATAAAGTGTTCTCAGATCATTATTACTTATTCCGTCTCCTCCCAGTGCTTTGTTTGGATCCATTTTGCATAGTTCTTTTTCAATATAGTCTATTTTGATTGCAGTATCAGAGGTTACCTGGATATCATTAGAACAACTTATCACCCACTTTGTGGAGCCAAACTGTATTGCATACAATTTTGTAACTATATCTATAATCTGTTGTGTCTGAGAAAAAAATTTAGAATTCTTTATATAGTTTATTAATTTCTAAGTCTTTACTCATTTCAAATCTTATGTATCTATAAAATGGTTTCCTCTTATACTCAATATCTTTATATACATATTTTTCATATTTTTCTTGATCTTGTCTCAGACTTGTTACACCTCTTAATTGGTTTTGTCCAGGTTGTTTATTCTTCTAGTTTTCAAAGTTTTGCAGTTCAAACGTTTTTCTATTTCTCTCTTATATTTTTGTCTCTTACCTTAATCAGGTATTTTATTCTTATAGAAATATATCCCCTCTGACATTATATGCCTAGATCCTGATGTTAAACATGTTTTTGAGTTTTTTGCATGCAAGCATTTTCTTTCAAAACTTTCCACATGCCTTCTGCAGTTTTTCCACTGAACACATCACTCCAGTTAGTTTACACCATAGTGAATGTTTTGCTTCCATATAATCTTGTAATTATTCTTCTGTGTGCTGGCTTGATTTCAGTTTGGCAGAATTATCTCACAATAAATTAATATATAACCCAAATGATGGCTGCATATCAACAGTGGTAAAACTTGACATGAAGTAACTGGTAATTTCTTTAGGAACACAAACTATGTCTAGTATGTTTTCCATGGTAGGTTTTTATAACCTGAAGCACTCCTGCTTCTTATGAACATGTGTTGTGAATAACTTCATTATTAATGTTGTTGAATCAATAGTATTCCAGTCTGTTTCTGGTAAATTTAAGTCCCTAGCCACTATTATTCTCTCCTGTGTTTCATGCAAGAAATGTATGAATTCCTCCAGGCCATCAGCACTTGATTTTGGTGGTCTGTTCACTCTAACAATTGTTATATGTTCCAGGGATGTCTTCATTGTCACAGTTACACAGTTTATAGTATTAGTGTTATCTCTGAACATGTGAGAATCACAGGTCTCATAACTATCTTTAATCCCTATCATGATAGTTCCAACTGATGTTTTGTTATAATGTCTGTTACAGTAAAAACATTTATACCCTAACAAAAGTAGTTTCCAGTCATTGTTCTTTAACCATGTTTCAGAAGCAATAACATCAGTCTTGTGGGAATGTAGCAAATTTTCCATTGATAAAATGCTATTATTAATACTCCTAGCATTAGCAACCAATTAGAGATGCATCAAATATTGCTATCTGTGAAGTGTTAAATTTTCAACTCTATCAAAAATCCTGCCTTGTGGTTTCTCAAATATTGCAAAATATCTGCTGCAAAAAATACTCTTCCGTGATCTTGACAAACGCACACCATCCCATCTGAACACATATGTGCCTTAAAATGAGACTTGGATGCTCTTCACATTTTATTTTGTAAACCGGCATTTTTTCATGTATGTTTATCCTGAACCCTTCTATCCACACTGACCTGACTCCTCCTTTCTATACAGGACTTGTGAAAAATGTCTTAATACCAGTACAAGCTATACTATTTAGAGGGCAGTAAGTTCCCATTAACAGGCAGAGACTACTTGTGATGATATACTTTTGTGTACAAGCGCAAATGGATATGCTTGAATAAAGAAATATATGTAAGTATGCATATATATATATATATATATATATATATATATATATATATATATATATGTATATATATATATATATATATATATATATATGTATATATATATATATATATATATATATATATATATGTGTGTGTATTTATATATATATATATATTAAACACTTTAACTGTCTCAAAGTTCACTGAAACTTATAAAAATCACAAACCTTGCGGAAATGAAGGAAAGGGAAAGCAGCAGGTACTTGTTTCACAATGAAAAATAATCAATATATCTCCAGCAGTATTCAGCAAAATAATGATTTAATTCCAGGACTGAAATATTCACAATCTTTCAGCAAAAATCAATTAGAAACAGTAGTGAAATATCCACATAACAGCAAAACAAGGTACTTAAGTGCTGTTGTTCCTTCACTATTACATTGCAAAGTTGAACTTCATCAGAAATATGCAAAGTCAATTTTTGCTGGAAGATTTTGAATATTTCACTGCTGGAATTAAATCATTATTTTGCTGAACTGAGCTACTGAGTCATCAATTATTTTTTGTTGTGAAACAAGTACTACTTTCCCTCTTCATTTCCACAAGAGCTTCTGTTTTTATATATGTATATGTATATATATATATATATATATATATATATATATATATATATATATATATATATATGTCTGTGTGTGTAAAATACAGATATACATCTGCAAGAGTATATTTACTATTATTTTTCATGTATATAATTTTATGAATTTATACACAAAACATTTTTGCATTTCCCCATAATTTCATGTAGAGTAGGAATTATTTACTACTTGTACTATATGCAGTAAAGAAAGGATTTTGTTTATATAGGCCTGAATATATTTATTAGTATGATAATTGTACAAGGCAGTAATTTCTTCCACAGTATTAGCTTCACATACAAGATGGCTGAATTCAGTCAGACACTACACCCTAGCCAGAGTTCAGGTTGTTGTTGTTTGTGGTGGGGTTAAAGTATAAAGTGAACAACAAGCATATAGTTTAATAATAGATGACCAGTTGTATTACTTCTGAAGGCATTTCTATACAATCCTCATATATGCTTACACTTATTAATTGGCAAGATATTAAAAGCACAGATTGCCATGAGCAATATGTACTGTAGCCATTTTAATAAAAGTTGATGTTTTAATAAAAGCTGATCTTGAAGGATGTTAAAACTTCCTTTCAGTGCTTACTTTTTTATGTGTGCACAGATTCTGCCTTTGACAGTAAGGTAAAACTGTGTTGCCCGAGAAAATTCACAGGATATTAATTAAAAGTGTAATGTAAGAATACAAAACATAGTAAAAAGTAAAACCAATGCTGAAAGTACATCATAATATTCCATAGAACACCTCTCAAACAGACAGGCTGTACGCACATATAAAAGTGTAACAATATGAAAGAAGATGGACTCCTAATATTTCAGATTGCATTAAAGGAAATACTAGCAAAGATAGATTAAGTGTAATGTCTGTATGACAATCTATGCTTTTCTGTTTCCATCCTTAATAAATGAAAGTATATTTCAAAATTGAAAATAAATGTTTAAAGAAATACAAAACATATACTAAGAAAGTACAACAATAACTGTAATGACTTACAGAGTAATACTAGTAATCATGTCAGATATATTAAGGAAAAAATCTGATAGAGGCAAACAACCAAGCTGTTATGTGTTCTCTACAAAGCTTATGGGAAGATGCAGTACAACTCAGCCCAGCAAAACAGGAGATTGGCAAGGCTGACTAAGGATGCTCATAAGAAGGAATGAAAAAAGTATTTTCATTTAAAAAAGAAATGTGAAGTAATAAATTCTGTTTTCTGTCTTTAACTGATTTTATTACTACAACTACAAGACTATTTATACAAAAACATACTAGAAGGACCAATGTGCTTTCAGTACAGTATTGAAACTAAATCTTTATCAGGCAGCAAATTAAACAGTTTACCATTTATTTTAAACCAGCATATCTCATCAGTGTCAGTAGACAGCAAATGTAAACCCACCATCACTTGACAGCAGTATAATGATCGTTTTCATGTACCCATAAGCATTTCCTGGACATTTTGTCTTACTTGAATAAAGATTTAATAAAAAATTCAATACTAATAAAGATTTGAATCATGAATAACATGTGTGAATTTACTGTCTGCATTTCTTTTTTGTCTCCTCCCCTTTTCTCTCTTTTTCTTATTTTAATTATTCATTTCTTCCTCCTTCTTTATTTTCTCTCTCTGATTTCTGTTCATTTTTTTCTACAGGTCCAGAATCCTTCAGAGCAGCCCAGCTGTGTGCCTCCCACATTAGGGAATGTTCACCCTCTGCTTGTCTAAGGACATCCTCGCAGTGTTCGGTCCATGGCACTGGTGCTGTAGGCATCCTGGCAAGCCTCACTGACTATGGGCTTCGGGACTTGGTTGAGTGTGTGTTGGAGTAGGTAGTGGACAGATGCTTTCAGCCAGTCCAGGATTCCTTTCAGTTGGTCCACTGCACCACTGCACCACCATAGGCCACTGCCCACTTAACACAAGGGTCCTCCACTGTAACAGCATCAGATGGTGGAAATGTTTGAGGTCCTGTGGACTGGATGTTTTTTTGTAAGCTGGACTACACCTAATCACTCCCTCCTTCCCTTATTCTCTCTCCTAGACTGTTTTACCTACTTCCCATCCATACTACCCTCTTATATAAAAAAATAGGGGGTCTATCTCCTGATAAAAACAGTACACCTCCTCTTCCACCTCCTACAGCAGAATCTTCATGGTGTTTTCCAT
>NW_025049068.1:0-17500 GCF_019279795.1 Protopterus annectens | reverse complement strand
ATTTATCAATTTCAACCAAAGCATAATATAGATGAAGATAACATCCATGTAGCATTAACATAGGACAGAGTGACCCCACTCATCCTGATCAGTGAACCTCCACTCACTTACTTATGAAGCAGCGTACCACTCATGTCGGTTACCATTTATTGAATTACACCTCCAACCAAATAAGCAGCTCACCTCTGTTTGCCTATTAATAATCAAGCAGTGCAACCGCTCACTTTTCTTTTCCAACTTATTGAACATCCAACACCAGAGGGGGAACAGAAGAGGGCAAGCCTGCCCCTTTTCTCCTCCCTACCCAAACTGAAAATAACTGAAATCCCACTAATAATAAAGGGAGGGAGGGTGGGTAGCAAGATCAAGCCAAAATGTTTCTCCTACTTCAATTACACTTGCCTAAAACCCTTTAAGCCCCTCCCTACCCTTACCTCATTTCCTCCCAATCATGCCTCATTCCTATTTAACCCTATCCTCCCCCCATACCTTTAATTCTTCCTACTCTATGTCTAGACCCACTTGAAGATTTCCCAGGACAAATTGGTCTGTTCCAAACCTCATTTAACAATTCACTCTTTTAGTAAAATAAAATTTATTTTCTGTATTCAGATATAGAAAACACATTTGGTCTCTTAATGAACCTACTACTACTGCAACCACTACACATAAATGTACTTTTCTCAACCCTGCCATTACATTTTCTTATCTTTGATCATGCCTTTAAATTATTTTGTCTTCTGTATTTAAATTGTAAATATTTTCCAATAGCATTTTTACCAGAATTTCACAGTTTTGTCCAGTAATTTTCTCAACTTTCTGACTTATTGATACATACCCACTAATCATTTTTAAATCCTTCCTTTTATCTTTCTTGTATACCTTTTTAATTCTATATGTATCATCTCTTTGTAAGAGACATCAATCTGAGTACACCTTATTGTACTGTACTGATGCTGTGATGTGCCTGCAAGATAAGCACTGACTACACATGCTGAAGGGTCATTTTGGGGAAACACTCCTCCATGTCTAGCTGTTACAATGTTTGCTATTTACTTGAAAGGTTTTCTACTGTACAAAAGATACAGCTGTTTAACTTTTGTGTGCCATGGCTGCCTTGACATGACTGGGAAGAGGAATTTTGTATGAGCAAATAACTTGAGATGCATTTGCCTTGAAGGCCTGTGTAATGTGCACAACTTTTGTGTTTGGACATCTCCACTGTGCTTGTCATGATTTGCATACATGAGAACTGAAATGTTGCATGTCTTGGGCAGTTTGGTAACAAATAACCTATACTCTACATGTTACAAATATCAGTTCATGTCTGCATTTGTATTCCTGGTTGTTGTTTGCATATTTTCTGCTCCATGTCCCATTTACCTCTGTGTGATTATGAGAATGCATATTTCACAAGGTTATGTGAATGTTCACATCACTGATATGTAGGTGTCCAGTATGATTGCCTTGTGTGATGGGTGCCTTGTATGTGTAGTATTTGGACATAAGCTGCTATTTTGCACACATGATGATCTGCTTCAGAATGCAGATACATGTTACAGATGACAAATGTTGGATGGTCAGTGCATATATTCCCTTCCTGCATATTGCATCCAATATTAGTTTGTGACCCATCATCTTCTGGCCATTGCCCATCCTATGTTTGTACCTACCTACCTTGTCTCTTAGCTATAAGTGCTAATAGCTATCTCTGTTTTTTTGAGCTCAGTCACTATTTTTACTTTATGTTTCAACTCTCTGGCTGAAGTGTGTACAATCCTCCTATTTTTCTTTGATGTCCATCTTCATCACTATGCAGAGTAAAACAAAATGGGTCCTCAGTCCATCAAAAATACATTAACTTACTCTGAACTTACAGCTGCCTTTTGAACATTTCTCCCAAACATGCTTCAAGCAATAATCCATGACTGTGCTTGGGTATATCAAGATTTATCCACTGTTGGTGTGGTTTGATCACAAGGACAAAGCCTGACTGATTAATCAAAGCTAACCATGTGTAAATCCCGATATACCCACAAACAGAAGTGGATTATTGTTATTATACAATTACATTATTTAAGAATGAAAGAAAGAAAGAAATTGCTTACCTTTCATAAATAATGTATTTGTATAATTGCACGTCGATCTACTTCCACGTTATCGTCCCTATAATGATGTACTGTGCATGTGCATGGAACTTATATTCCCACATTTGTACAGTACATCAGTGCAGGAGAAGTGACTGAGAAAACAGAATCTTCATTACTGTTATTTTTTAAGTCTTGCACTGTGCCTCTGTCCAATTCTTGCTCATTCATATCATAATATTTGCTTTTTGTCAATCAGTATCACTTTATTGGTATGTACCTTCTGCAGGACATGAGATATGCTGGATTTTTTTTGTGTTACCATTCTCAGTATAGCAGCACAGCACTGTAAATGTTTAACTGTTATACAAAGGTGCTCACTGAGAGGAGCTTGAATATACCTTATCCCAAAAGGTTTTTGAATCTCAGTAGTGGTATGTTTCACTATTAAAATATCCTTCTGGGGTATTTGGATTTTGTAACTATCACTCAGTCTGGGTCACTTGTATAAATTCCAGTCTCACATCCTGTTCTTATATATTCATGCTTGTTCACATGTGGGCATTATATCACTTTGCAGACATTTTAGAACCTTTTTTGTTATGTTGAGTTTCCCTATTCTCCATTTTCCATCCATTTTCAACACTTCTTGCCTTTTCATTTGACTTCATATTTCACCACACCTTGAGCTGCCCTCACATGTCTTTAACTCTTCTCGTACTGCTGATGGTATTGCATATCTAGTTGTGTCTCACTGAGGCATCTTGCTGTATCCATGCCAGTGACCTAAACACTAACTACACTCTATGTTATTTACCAGTGTCTGATTTTACATGGTTTTCTGCAGGGACAGCAGGTGGGTGAACAGTAAAGATAAAGTTGTCTGGGTACCCTACTGTCTGAATGTGTGGCAGAATATTAGCTGCTAGAACCGTTGTCTATGCTGTATAGTAAAAGACACCTCACCAACTCTGTTCCATTGAAAGAGTCCATTATGGAAATTTTTAAGCTTAGAACAAGACTGTACATCCCCTTGCATGAAGAATGTGAAGGGACTTTCTGCTCCACTTCATTAATAGTATTCCTTCCTTTTGATACCATTTGTTTAATTAAGTCTCACTGAAAGGGGAAATGCCAGCATAAACCATATTCAACAAGAAATATGTCCATATGGTAGTGTAAATATGCACTTTCTGGTTATATGGAGTTTTGTGAATGAAAAGAGAACACTACGCTTCATGGAATGCTGGTGGTTAATTATGAAATTGTTCATGTGTTGGGTCTTGCTGAGTAGTGCCTAAGTTTGGTTGAAGTGGGCTGATACTAGACATTGCAAAATGCTGACGCACATACATGACAGATCCTTTGTGTAGAAGTTTTATTTCTTTTTTATTTATTTATTTTATTTAAATTTGTTGACTGGGAGTGTCCGACTGGACATAGGGCCATTTTCAGCAGAGACCCGGGGAGAAAAGCTCCACAGTTGAAATAAACAGACAGTATTTACATTGGATTACATAGTGATTAACAATTTACATAGCAATTACCTACAACATATTTACAGATGCAGATCATAGTACAACAGTAGACAACTATAACCTTTATCTGTGAAGTGCATACCAGACATTAACAAATGTTACAAGAAGAAGAAGTCCGTGCTGTATAATAAGTACTGGCTTATGAGCATCTGAGCTTGCTATAATCAAGGTAGATAGTGGATTGGAAAGAAAGGTAGTGGTTGGATGGGGTGGATGATATTAGAGTGGGAGTTGCAAGGGCATAGCCAGAATGTTTTTAGTTGTGCTTTTAGTAAAGTTTTGAAGTGGGTGCATGATGGTATGGAGGTAATTGTGGGTGGGAGTGAGTTCCATAATTTGGCTATGGCGCAAGAGAATAGTGCTTCACCAGCAGAGTTATTGGCTTTAGTGATCTGCAAGTGATTTTTGCTGCTGGATCTTAGTGGTCTGGTGGTGCGATAGGGTTGGAGTAGATTCTGGAGGGATGGGACATTTAGTGGATGGTTTACTGGTTTGTGAGCGTGTGAGAGTTGATACCATTGAAGGAGATGAGGGAGTTCAAGCCAGCCCAGTTCAGCAAGTGAGAGACAGTGGTGACTACGGTAGGATGCCCCTGTGGCGAATTTGGTGATTTTGTTGTAGCAGGTCTCTAGCTTGTTTAGATCACATTGCCTTAGGTTGGTATATATTGGAGAGGCATAAAGTAGGGTGGAGATAAGGTGGGAATTTGCTATTGAAATCTTTGCTGCTTTGGTGAGAAATTGCTTATTTCTGTATAACGCTCCTAGTTTTTTGTGGACTTTTTTTATAGTCATGGATATGTGAATGTCAAATTTTAGTTTATTGTCTATTTCCACTCCTAGCAATTTGGTGTGTTCATTTGGGTATATAGTGGTGTTGTCTTTTGCCGAGATGTTAAAGTGAGAGTTGTTTTGAGTATGTTTGTTGGGTTGGAAGAAGAGTAGTTTAGTTTTGTTTGGGCTGAGTATTAATCAGGCATCGGATAACCATGTTTCAACAGAGGAAAAGGCTTCCTGTGTGACTTTTTGCAGTTTTGGTAGGGACTGGGCTGAGCAGATGATGGTCGAGTCATCTGCGTATTGTATGAGTGTGCCATGTTTGGTGGCAGAGGCTAGATTATTGGTGTAAACTGAGAAGAGTAGGGGTCCAAGGATGGATCCTTGGGGAACCCCTATGGAGACAGGTAGATGGGGAGATATGTCATTCTGCCATACAATGGATTGTTGGCGGTCAGACAGGTAACTCTGAAACCAGTTGGTGACCAATTGTGAGAAGGATAAGTTATTGAGGACAGAGATAAGTTGTTTGTGTGGGACCATGTCAAATGCTTTAGATAGGTCTAGGAAAGTAGCAGAGGAGAGATAGCCATTGTTTTTATGCTGAAGGATAGTGTTAGTAAAGGAGAGTAAGGCAGTGGTGGTGCTATGGTTTGGTCAGAAACCATGCTGAGTACTGGAAAGGAGGTTGTTAGTAAGGAGGTAGTCTGAGACCTGAGAGTGTATGCATCTCTCTAGTATTTTGGAGAGTGGAGAGAGAATAGCTATGGGGTAATTAGTTAGTTCTGTGGAGGGTCCACCTTTGTGGAGGAATTATATGTGATACTTTCCACAGTGTGGGAACGTAACTTTCTGACAGAGATCGGTTAATCAAGATGGATACTGGGTAGGCCAGAGTATCAGCTGTGATTTGTAGGTATTCACTTGGGAGGCTGTCTGCTGCTAATTTGGTGGGTTTAAGTTTAGTTAAGAGTTTTTTTATGTTGGAGGTAGGTACAGGAGAAAAAGAGAAGGCAGTGGGGAGATTACTAGTTGAAGGTGTGGGTTGGAGGGGAGGGGGGTTGTGTTGTTTAGCTAGTGATAGTATGGTTTGGGTGAAGTGTGTGTTGAATGAGGAAGCAATATTTTCTGAGGAGTGAGGGATGTTAGGAGGGGGGGTACTGACTTTATCTGGGTGGAGGATGGAGTTTATGGAGGACCAGAATTGTTTGGGGTTGTGTTGTGAGGAGTCTAGGCAGACTGGTAGTATTGGGATTTGTCCTGTTTTATCAGCTTTTTGACTCTATTGCGTAGTTCTAGGAATTTATGTCTAGCTGAGGGGGTTTTGGTTTTGCCAGTGCTCCCAGGCTTTATCCCTGTTTTTCATTTCTGACTTAGTGGTTTTCTGTAGCCATGGGGAGGGTTGTGCTTTGGTTCTGGAGAATCTTATGGGGGCATGGTAATTAAGGATGTTCAGGAAGGTAGTATTAAAAAATTCAGCTGCATCATCTAGACTGAGGTACTTTAGAGGATGCCAGTTACATTCTTTGAGGGATGGGATGAATGTGAGTGGGTTAAAGTTTAGTTTTTTACGTATTTGACAGTAGATGACAGGTTTAGCTTGGTATAGGTATTTTTTGAGTAGGAATGTTGGGGAGTGATCACTGAGGCTATCTGATAAGCAGCCTGTTATATATGACTGGGGGCTCTTAACCAAGTAATAGGTACGTTTTATATTTATAATGGCATAGTTGCACAGTGTGTTAGTATGGGGCTTGGGTATGGTTCAAACACTGGCTGTATGTAAGAGTTTTACTAGTTACTGGATCCTCTTTCTAGTGAAGTCAAAATTAATGTACTGAATCTGCCACTCCTAAATTGCTTTCTTTGTACCTCATGAGTGACTTTTAATAATTTAAATATCATACAGTCAATTTGCTATCTAGATTTTGTACTTCCTGATACATTATACTGTATAGAATAGTGTTTAGTCATTGCAGAGCTTAAGTAAAAGAAAAACTAAATGCATAAAACTGATACGAAGAAAACGGTTTTGGGAATTTTCTCTTGTTGATTTTACCAAAAAAGGGCATATCCCTATTGCCATCTGAATCTACTGTTCGATTTTTTTTAAGAACAAAACTTTCTACTCAATAACTGATCGCTGATTCATTTATCCATAAAAACTGCCATTTATCAATTTAGCTTTCAGTCATATAAATAAGCTTGATTAAATCTGTTTTGCTACAGGAGGTTAAGTACACTTTTTTGTGGTCCCATTTCATTACCTTTACTCCAGCATGTGTTTCAGAGGGACAGTTGTGGGGAAAGTAAAAGCTTTAGGGTCTAAAGTAAGCAAAATTATTATTTACAAGTAATTTGAAATAGACTGATTATTTCATTTTTTGAGCAAATAAGCAAAGGCAAATCTTGTATAAGAAGGTTCTTGAGGAGGTTATGCTTTCTGAGTTTGTTTTTTCATATTATGTACAATCCCCATTTTTATTGCAGGAAAATATAAATACTTTTGGAAAATGCATGAATTCAGATATGTATCTAAAGATGTAAGGGCTTGGAAGTCCCTGAAAAACTGTTTACTTTCTCTGCTCTGTGTCTTTAGTCAGGAAGATTAGTTATTGCTTCAGACAGTGTAAAAAGGATGTAGTTCAGATTCCTTCACAGCACAACTATTTTCCTCAGGTAACTGAAATTATGGTATTTAAAGATATATTTTTCTCAATTTTTATCAGAGCTGAGTTTTCCTTTTAACATGACTTTGAAATCTTCTAAAGAGGTAAGTGCTTTGAGGACATTTCAAATGCATGAGATTTGTGCTTTAAAATCTTTGCAGAAAGGTTTTTGATATTCTGCACAGCTAGCATTAGCATTAGAAGGATGGTTCATTATTTCTCTTATTAATATATTGTGTTTTGAGAATTTTTACAACACCTTAGCATTTCGTTCAACGCTTTCTGAGGAAGCAGTTATGATCACCATTGCAATGTATACTTAACATGACACATAATGAGTAGAAATAGATTTCCTGATTCCAGTGTTTCTGACAGACTTTGATTTTCCTTTTGTTTTTGCTGACATTAATTTTGTAAACTTTTAAAAAATCTAGTTTGGTGAATGGCCACTGAAGCTGACTTTTCTTAAATTATGGTATTTTAGCTGAAAAACATTGTGTATCTTCAGTTATCCTCTTGGATTCTGAGTCTCAAAGTCCACGTGTTCCTCTGTGGTGTATTGAGATAAGTTATGTGTCTGCAGACTGAAGTTTTAAAGCTCTGGATGTTGGTATAATGGTTAAGGTGTTTATGCCACAGGCACAGAGTACTGGGTTTGATTCTCACCATTGAAGAAGGAACTGGCTTGGTTTAAAATGACCCACAAGGCAGCTTGCCTATAAACCTATGTATTCAGTCATCTTTTAAGTATCATTAACAAAGGCAACATTTTTTACAAAATACTTAAGTTAAATCTAAATCTTACCCTCTTACTCAGCTGACTGTGGACAGAAAAAGTAACAGGACTGCTAGATTTGTGAGATTATGTTATACATGAATGCTGCCAGTAGTTCTGAATTGTAATATATTTTGTAGTGCTGTCTGAAATACTGCAGCTCCTTCTTGAGTTTTGTTTTCTTTTCTTCTGCCTTACTAGTTTGATATCTGATCCCCACACTCTTAATAATTTGGAGACTAGCAGCTGTCAGATTTTACAGGTTTTCCTGTAGTATCCTGGGGATGTATTGCTTTAAAAAACTAAAAAAGGTACTTCATTATTTTTCTTTACTTCCTGGTTTGAATCCCTTTCTCCAACCACATTTCCAACTTTTCCAAAAGGTAATTGGAAAAATAAATATTTAAAACACACACACACACACACACACACACACACACACACACACACACACACACACACACACACACACACACACACACATGAATGATAGAATAAGCTCAAACAGACTACAAGGAAAATCAATTAACACAACAACATTACAATGATACAAGTTTATACTGCAACTATAGTTGACAAAGAGGAGGAGAAATCTGAACATGTTTATGAAGATTTGTAGCAACATCTGGAAATAACACCAAAAAATGAGATATTACATTTATCTTTGATGACTGGAATGCTAAAGTCAGTAATGCTAAAGTCAATAAAGTATAGCTGGAATAAAAGTGTTTTTTTTTTTTTTTTACCTTGAAGTAGAAAATGAGGCTTCACATAGACTAATAAAATTCTGTCAAGATAATTCATTAGTCATGACTGCATTTTTCCAACAGTCTAGGAGGCAGATTTACATGGGGGTATCATCAGGTGGTCAATACTGAAATTTGTTTGACTATATACTTTGCAGTTGGAAATATGGAAAAGCTTTAAAGTGTAAGCAAAAACAAGACTTGGAGCTGACTATGGCTCAGGCCACCAGCTTCTTATAGAAAAGTTTAGTGTTAAATTAAAGAAAACAGGAAATGCCACTGTCCCAACTATATATGAGTTCAGAAATTTATATCTAATCTTGGGGATAGAACCACTGAAGAACTATGGACAGAAGTTTGTGTTACTTTCGAGAAGGTGGCAACGACAATATTCCATACAGAAAGAAGATTAAGAAAGAAAAATGTCTATCTTTAGATGCTTTAGAAGTGGCCAAAGAAATAAGGAAAATACAAGACATTGGAGGTAGGGAAAATGTGTCACACCGAATGCAGGATTTCAGAAAACAACAAGAAGAGAAAAGGGGAGATAAGTAAATGAGCAGTGCAAAGAAACGGAAGAAGATGATAAAATGGTAATGAAAAGAGGACTGGTGACATTACGAGAAAGCTCCATATAAAAATCGGTGTGATAAAATACAACTGTGGGAAAAACCTAACAGAGGTGGAGGATATCAAGAAGAAGAGGCAAAAATATACATTGGAACTATATAAAAAAGACCCTGATGTCATCGATACATATGATGTATTCTCTGATCAAGAGTCAGACTTCTTGGGGTGTTTAATTGCTCTGTAAATAAAGTTATGTCAGCCTGTTGCATCAATTATTTGTTAAATGAATGGGAAAATAAAGAAACAGTAACAGATTTTCTTTTCCAGGACACAATTTATTTTGCTGATAGAGATTGCAGCCATGAAGTTAAAAGACACTTGCCTCTTGAAAGGAAAGCTATGACAAATTTAGATAAGACTGTGAATAAAGGTCTGTGCAGTCAGAGTTATTATTTTTCCAATAATAATAACATCAGTCTGTGAAAGTTGGACTATAGATAAGGGTCTATATCATCATTTTGAATGGTGAAAACTCCGAACGCTGTTTAATTGAACTCAACAGCTCAAAATCCATAAACAGCGAACTCAGAGAACACCGATTTTTTTCCCAGGGAAAAAAAAATTGGTGGGATCTCTTTGAGGCTTTGCTATTTTCTCCACTCTGGTGGGATCTTAGAGTTGGTATATTTAACTATGGGGGGTGTAGGGGTCAAAGCCCCCCACTTTTGTTTGTGTTTAAAGTTTCTAATTTTTAATTTTTTTCATGGAGCAGCGATTTTTTTCCCTGGGAAAAAAATCGGTGTTCCCTAAGTTTGCTGTTTACGGATTTCGAACCGTTGAGTTCGATTAAATAGCGTTCGGAATTTTCACCATTCTAAATGGTGATATAGACCATATAGATAAGTGTGTGCAATAGAAAATTGATGCTTTTGGACTGTGGTGGTGTGAAAAATTTGGAATAACTTTAACTAAAAAAATCGAATCAGTCCACGCTTAAGGAAGTAAACCTATACTGTTCAGTGGAAGATTTAATAGTAAAACTAAAACTCCTTAAATAATTTTAATGTATTCACTATTATAAGAAGGTATATCCATTAGAAATGCATTGATATATATATATATATATATATATATATATATATATATATATATCTTTAGTAAAAACTATTGGCATAATATGGGGGGCTACACCCCCAATGGGGGGGCTGTGTCCCCCACCCCCCTTTTTTAATATTCTCACTCTAGGGTTGCACTGCAGTGGGGCAGAGGCTATATTCCATTTTCAACCAAATGAACTTCGACCAAGTGAGCTTTCAGTCAAGTGAGCTTTCAGTGAAGTGAAATGCCTGGAATCATTTTCATCTAAGTGTAATTCGGCCAGCTGTATGGAATTCTTTATTTTTTTAAATGGTTTCATAAACTTGAATGTTTTAATAGGACATTTATTTTTATCTTTCTTATTAATTGCATAATTTTTCTTACTAATTCACTTGTTTGATGCCCTTAGTCTTATCCCCCTAACATGCTTGGCACCAAACTCAAGTGGTCACATACATAACATTAAAGGATATGCAATCAAAGCAATCAGGACCCTCACAGCTGATGATTGTAATATTCACAGAAAGAAGGAAGGTGAATCAACTCTATATCTAAATTGCTTACATTTATTACACAAATAACTTCCTCTTTGATTTGAGGTGGAAACATTTGCTGTTACTTCCTTCTCATGCAAGCCTTTCCTGTGCAAAAATTCTAACAAAAAATTTATACTGAAGTTTTTTAATTGATGAAGACTGGCGCCTGCCGGCAATCTTTATAACACCATTGTCCAATTGTAAAATGTTTCAATTACTACTTACAGCATTCTTGATTTCTTTGGAATCCAAGCTGTACATTAAAGCAAAATAAAGACACATTTCATGTTTAAAATCTTTAGCCAAAGTTTCACACAATCTGTGTCAGAATGTGGCACTGGTTTATAAAATTATCTCTTACCTTTCAAAGCTTCATTCCTGACTTCTAGTAACATTAGCAGTTCATTCCACTTGCATATTAGGGGATTGTTTGACTTCACTGACCTCTGTGCTATAACCTTAATGTGTTCCTGCTGTGCTACTCTGTTACCTGTTATTGTTTGTGGGTTTATTATAAGCAATTCTACATTACCAAAATCAGGAAAAGTTAGCATACTGAGTGTTAGCTGGATGTGGTGTTTAAGTATGGTATTGCTAGTTTGCCTGTCCTTTTACAGATCTGTCTTTTCTGATAATGTTCCTGCAAACTACCACTGTGGAGACATGTCTCCACAGTGGAAAGAAGGGCATTTTATATTGCTCATCTCATAAGTAAGGGTGTTGCCTCCAGAAAAAAAGAGGTTATAACCCCCTGTACTCTTCCCTCATCAGGCCAGTAATAAGAGGAAAATGCTCCCTTTGGTATGTTCCTTTCCAAACACCTGCAGCAATTGGAGAGACTCCAAAGGTTCCTTACAAAGAAGATTCAGGGTCTTCAATATCTGTCTTATGTGGACAGATTAAAATCATTGTCACTTTACTGTGTGTCATACAGACTGCTCAGAGGCAACCCCTGCCTTACATACAGAACAATTTCTGACTCAGCTTTAATGGAAATGCTGTACATTTGAAAGTCAAATGGCACATGGGTCAGTAACTCAAAGGACCTGTTATGTGATATCAACAGGACTTGCTGGAGAGACAGATTTGTCTCACAGAGGTTGCCCCATTTTTGGAACAAGCTTCCTAGTCACGTTAAACAAAGTCCCTCATTGTCCCTATCTAAGCATAATTTGGACGATTAAATGGGTAACTGGAAATTCACTCCAGGGGTTCCATCTGTGTCCTTCATGGACAGGAGCAATAGTTGCTGATTTTAATGTCTGCTTGAGCCAGACACCCAAGGGGAACATGGATTGAATTTGGCTAGGCTTGTAAGGGCCCTGGGGCCATTAGCCTAGTAATCTCCTATGATCCTATATGTGAAAAAGAATATTTTTTCATCTTTTATTTTCAGTTTCAGTCATGATTCTGTAATACATAAGATAGCTGGATTGTAGTTTTCAATGAAGACATAATTCTGTTATTTTGTTTTTTTTTGCTGATATTTCTGATATTAATGTGACAACATTTTATCTCTGATTGGTACTGACTTGCTTTGATGTCTAAATTTTGGTTTTGTGTGTTAATGAAGGTGGGTACATGATCAGGGCTTATATAAGTAGAATATGTTGGATTTCTGACAGTAGGGACTCTGGGAGAGGCTGGGGATGACAATAGGATGTGTGTGAAGTGGGCTGCCAATCAGCTGCATGATAGCCAGTCCATACACATGTCAATTGTGCAGCCTTGTTCACAGGCCCAGAAACAAGGTCATAAGTCTATTTGTAATAAATGGAAAAACGCTATTTATAGTGCAAGTATACACTCTGATGTCATAATGCAAGAGTTAGGCTCAGAGCAGTGTGATACTTTACAGTCAAAGAAAGTTGCATGCAAAGGTTCATTCTGGAAAAAGTAGTAGACAGTGAGGCATAGAATGCTAGATATATATCTATAAGAAAAAGTGATATCCCAAGCATTGAGGTTTGCACTAAGAGAGACTAGCTTTGCAAAGAGGCAAGTCACAAGTGGAGTCATTCAGGGATTGGCCCTGGAACCACTCCTTTATGGCATTTACTTCTCTGAAGTCAAGGCCAATGTCAAGAGCCTCTGGATGACTAAATTTGCAGACAATTGCAAATTAGGAGCAGCCAGAGAATCCCCAACCATCACTAATGTTTTCATGGAAGGGCTGACACAGACAGACAACTTGTGTTAGAGTCATGGACTAAAACTAAATGCCTAGAAATGCATAATAGCATCCTTTGGGAAATCACCCACCATATTGATAACACACCCCTAAGAACTGATCCAGTAGTCAGGGACTTGGGGAAGCATATAGACAGTAAGCTAGGCTTTTTTCAATCACATGACTACAGTAGTGAGGAAAGCATTCTATGTTGTGTAACTTATAAACAAAAGTATGACATCTAAGTCCAAGGAGGTCATTGTTCCACCCTTATTCAACATTCATCAGACCTATCATTGAGTACAATGCCCCTTTTGGTATGTACTCAACCAGGCACATCCAACAACTGAAATGTCCATAGAGGTTCCACACTAAAAGAACAAAGGGCATAAGTAGTACGTCCTGTTCTGACCATGTCAAAGCCCTGTCCTTGTATTGTATGAAGGGAGGGCAGATCTATGCCTGGCATACAAGGCATTGTCTGATGAACCTCCTGCATATCCACAAAACAAACAGCACCATTCTAAAGACTTAAACCTTGCCTGTGCAATATATAGGACCTGCTGGAGAAACAGGTATCTATCCTAGAGCCTACCCCTTCTCTGGAACAGGCTCACCATCTATGTAAAACAGAGTTCCTCCCAAACCCAGTTCAAGCATAACTTGGATAATTGGATGGAGAACAGGAAATTTATTCCTGGTTTAGCACATCTTTCTTTAATGGACACAGGTAGCCTGCAAATGTTATATCTCCAAAGCCTCTGCTTACACTTTTTCAAGGGAACCAGCATTTGCCTGAGACCTGGGATGCATGGCTATGCTTAAAAAGGCTCTTGTGGTCATTAGCCTAGATATTTTTTTATCTGCAAGTTGGATGTGCTGATCACTCTTAATCTGTGGTCTATTATTATTCCCAGTAATTATGTGCTAACTCAGTCCTGCATTATTGACAGACATTATTGCTAAGCTGCAATAGCTTTATTGATTGTTTGGAGGTAAAAATGCCATTCCTTTAGTTTTATTTGGATTTAGGAGTAATTTAGATTGTTTCAGACAGTTTTCAACTTTGCTAAGGAATGATATATGTCATCTTTGAGATGTTTGACTGAAGAGGCAATACATATCAGTGTTGTGATATCTGCATATTGGAATTGTTTTCTGGCTGAGAGACTGCATGCATTTTATTTATAAATATTTTAAAGAGGAAAGCTCCTAATATTTGCCTTGTAGCAGACCTAACGTTATTCCTTGTGGAGTTGACAGCTCATCAGCCGAGCATATACACTGTCCCAAGAATTCATTATAGTTTCTAGCACAAGCCGTAAGGCCCCTCCACCATGACACACCCAGTTACATTTCAGGAACATGCTATCCATGATGAGGTAAGATGTCATTATCAGCTAATTTGCATGTTTCCTGAATTGCACATTACTACCTTGATGTGCGAATCAACCTGCTGCCCATGTAGGCAGTAGCATCTCCTTTCCAGTCACTCACACACACACACACACACACACACACACACACACACACACACACACACACACACACACACACACACACACACACGCGCGCGCACACACACACACACACACACACACACACACACACACACACACACGTACATTAACATGCACATAGACATACACCACAGTCCCTGTACATGTCCCTACCCTCCTGTGTTTCCCCTTACCCCATAATGCTTTAGCTCATTACAGCAAGTATGTATTAGGCTTTGGTGTATAGTGTACCCCCCACCCCAAATACCTATTACACTGTCAGTGTTGTTATGGCACTTTAAGGACTCATCCCTGCTGGTCAAGTGGTCCCCCCCCCCATCACTGTTATGAAGAGTGTGCTGCTACAGCACTTAAACCTGGTGTACAATGATCCCCCCAATCCCTGTTCTACCATTGGTGCCATTACTGATTTACATGACATTATTGCACTTCACTTTATCCCTGGTGGCCTACTGGTTCTTTCCAACCCTGGTCCTGGTAGTAACTTTGGTGGTGGTATGGCATTTAGACTTCAGTTGAATCTCTGGTATATAATGTATCTCCCCATCCCAGTTCTCATTTCAATGTCAGTGCAGTTATGACACTTTAAAATGAACCCCTGGTGTCTAATGATTCCCTTTCTGCCATGTTTGTGTTCAGTGCTTGAACATTTGAGCATGGCCTTTTTCACTACCATAGTGTGGTGGGCATGGCTATGCTGATCTACATGGACAAGCGCTTTCTTGAATCACTCAGCTATGTAGATGGTTTCCTGTGGGCAGTTCTGGGGAGAGCAGACAGAGTTACTTAACATATGCTTCTACCCCAGCATGACTCATTAGCATTAAGCATGGCTATGGGACCAGCCCTTTATGTTGCTACATGTCTTCATGCTAAAAGATCATGCAGGACCATATAAGGGTGCTTGCTGAACACCAAAAGAGGTACTGTGACATGTACATAGCCACATACTCATTGAAATATTATTATGAATCTGACTCTGTGTTTGGTGGCTGAGGTAACTTTTAAAGAAATGATTGTATTGTTTGTGAGATCTAGTGCCCTGATTATATGAAGGAGCTTTGATGTGAAACTGTATCTAATATTAATAAGAGTTGGATCTGGATTTTATTTGGATATCTCCAGACAGAATGACTGCTGTAATGAGTGGAACAGTAATATGTTTATGGGACTTCCACAAACTTATATTCATACCTGTGGGTGTACAGTTGAAAATTAGTAGGAAGAAGTAAGTTTTTGTAATTGAAATTACACTGGTTTGTAAAAAATACCACAATTACCTGATTTAAATTTGGCAAATAATTGTTGGCATAGGTTGGACTGATATGTTAAAGAGGTTGTTTTAATGGATTGATTAAAATGGGTCTATATCAAATAACTGCAGGCTCAACTCCACAAACCTCCATTTATCGAGCTGATAAGAGTGAAGGGAATGGAACTACTTCACCAGCAGAGTGACCATCACACACACTGCAGCATGTCAAACCCACCAAGATGGGGGTCTGCACCCCCTACCTATATATATCAACCCCATGATCACACTACAGTGGGGATAAGGGAGAATGTCCTGATGTTGGCCAAGTAATTGTGCTCCCTGTTGCAGTAATTTGCTGGTATGAATGTGCAAACTTATCAGGTTGATGAATCATACAGTTGAACTTTCAATGATATGAAATAGACATGATTAAAACTGGTGACATATAAATTAGAGGGAAGAGTAAAAGCCATATTGTAAGTCGTGTCATTAGATGCATTTAGAACAATGGTTATTCTAGGAACCAGATGATTAAAGTGGATAATAGGCTGTAAAAAGTGGGGAGAGGAAAGTTAGGTAAAATATAAATTTAAGGATAAATGGAGATGGCTGGGGAATTGGGGTTGGGAGGTGAATGAAGGAGGTCACAGCTTAGCAGGAGCATTATCAATCAGAGTGTGCAAATATACTAACCCTGCAACTACTGACTGAGAAGAACTGCAATGAGTCCACAGCACTGAACTGGAACTAATCTTTGTGTAGGCAAAATAAGGCAAAACTAAATAATGCCATTGAGGTAATCTTGTCTGTTTTTTTGTAAAAGCTTGTGGTTCCTCTCAGTTAAACTAAGTGAACTTAATGCTAACTAGCTAGGTAGGAGGCTACAAGTTTGTGATAATACTCATCAGTCTCTGTGCAAGAGAAAGACCAGGGGTTGCACCAAACCAAAAGATATAACAAGATGGGATACATTTGTAAGGACACTTCTTAATGTAATTATCTCATTTAAATAACAAAAAATACAGAATAACTGCAGTAACAGTCAGCTACCCAAGAGTTCCAATAAGGCTATTTTTAAAAAATCCTCTCTCAGCAAATGGGAGTTGTGTTAGTGGAACACATTTCCAGGCTTTCTCTGAACTGACAGAAACAATTTTCTTTTTTCTTTCAGTTTTTGCAGTAAAGTGGAGTAAAGAATACTTGTGATACTACAGGGAAAAATGATTGGCAGGACATAGTCAAAAAAGTAGTCAAATCCCCATTCAACTACCAGCTAGTGCTACTTCTAACTTTTCAGAAAACAGAAGACTAGTCTTTGAACATATCTTAGGGTTCCATCTGGGAACTGTAATTTCTAATCCTCAAAACAGCAAGAATTTAAGTGCAGATATGAGGACTATATATAGTAATTCTAACACTGTAGTACTGTATTTCAGAATAGACCTTGTACTCTGAGGCATAGCTGTCTCAGAATTTGTTTACATAATTAACAGAAGTATCAGTGGCACAGCTATCTGAAACAGGGGTGCAAAAAATGCTATAAATATGTAACAGCTAGTACTGAAATTCACCGATTTTTGTTTGCTTGGACCTAAATGTTTGAAGTATTCGTATCAGGACTCGTACTTCTAATAAATAGCCCAGCCAGGCATAATCCAAGGAAGAGTTGTTAGACTAACTGTGTGCAGTAATTCCATTTTGAGGTTTTTGGGTCTCACAGTGAATGAAATGGAGTATTGTCTGTTTTTCCAAAAATCATA